>NW_007250895.1:70577-81233 GCF_000164805.1 Carlito syrichta | reverse complement strand
CCCCCCCCCAAAAAAAAGAAAAAAAAAAAAAGAATAAATAGTTGCATAATATTCCATTGAACAAATACATGTAATATATTAATTATAGCAGGGACCATGTCAGCCTGGTTCTTTAGGGTCTGGCACACCATAAGTGCTCAATATTAAAATAATTGACGCCTTTTGAATGCTTCCTATGGGCCAGGTCCCAAGTTCAACTGAGCTATGAAGTGAGTACTGCTATTATCCCCCATATTACAGATGAGGAAATTGAGGCACATAGAGGGGAAATGAGTTGCCTAAGGACAGAATTAAAATTTAAATTCAAAGCAATCTGAATCCAAAACCCATGCTCTTAAAACTATACCACGCTACCTCGGTAAATATAAGCATCAATGAATACAAAAATGTATATGACAAATTTCTAGAAATGTCATTTCTAAGTCTTAGGACATGCTTTTTTTTTTTTTTCTTTTTTGAGTTGGAGTCTCACTCTGTCGCCCAGACTAGAGTGCAGCGGCCACTCCCGGCCACCGCAGCCTCGACCTGCTGGGCTCCAGCGAGGCATGTGCTACCATGTCCGGCTGATTTTTTGACTTATTGTAGAGATGAGGTCTCACTGCCCAGACGGGTCTCGAACCCGTGGGCTCAGGCAATCCACTCACCTCAGCCTCCCAAAGGCGCGGGATTACAGGCTGAGCCACCGAGCCCGGCTAGGACATGCATATTTTAAGGCCTTTAATTCATATATGCAATGGAAGCTATTCGTTATAATGTGAAGTTTTTGAAAAGCAATATGTAAAAATGTATAGACATTATTATTATCACAGCTATGGAAAAAAACAATACATGGAAGACAAACAGAAGGAAACACATCAAAATGTTAAGTGACCATTTTGGAGGGACAGTGTACGGGTGACTTTTTTTCCTTCCTTATAATTTCCCAACATTTCCACAATAAGTTGTTATTTTATACAAACAAGTTAAAGAACCACAGCCTTTCTTCTGTTATATGTGCTTTTCTTTTTTTTTTTTTTACTTTTAACTTTTTTATTTTAAAAATGTGGGGTACAATTCAGGGTTAGGTATACAAATGTTCATTATGCAGGCACCCTTGTTGATGAGGTGTGCCCCCACTTCTCCAGGCAGACTCCCACTACTGCCAATCCCACTTCTCCGCCCCGCTCCCACCAGTTTCCCGCTACTGCCAATCCTTTCCTTACAGTATTATGATAATTGTTCAAGGTCCACTATGAGTGAGAATATGTGATACTCAGTTCTTTGTTTCTGTGAAAGATCACAGACTCTAAGTCCATCCAAGTTGCTGTAAAGGTCATGATTTTGTTCTTCATGACTGCATAATATTCCATCGTGTACCACATTTTTTAAATCCAGTTCTCTTTTGATGGGCAGCACGGTTGATTCCACGTTCTTGCTACTGTGAACAAGGCTGCGATAAACATACGAGTGCAGGTAACTTTTTTATAGAGGGAATTGAGTTCTTCGGGGTATATTCCCAGTAGGGGGATTGTGGGGTCACATGGAAGGTCGATTTTTAGGTCTTTTAGAAATTGCCACACTGTTTTCCACAGAGGCTGTACTAGTTTACACTCCTGCCAGCAGTGTAGAAGTGTTCCCTTTTTGCTGCATCCTCTCCAGTATATGTTGTTTTTTGAGTTATTGATGATGGCCATCCTGACTGGAGTTAGGTAGTATCTCAGTGTAGTTTTAATTTGCATTTCTTTGATGACTAGTGAGGCTGAGCATATTTTCATGTATCTGTTGGCTGCTCATATGTCTTCTTTTGAGAACTGTCTATTCATATCTTTTGCCCACCTAGTAATGGCGCTGTTTATTATTTTTCTTTTGGCACATTTGAGTTCCTTGTAGATCTTAGACGTTAGACCTTTGTCAGACATACAGTTGGCAAATATTTTTATCTCAGTCTGTGGGCTGTCTCCCCGCTTTCTTGATCATTTTTTTGGCTTTGCAGAAGCTTGTCAGTTTGATGAGGTCCCATTTGTCTATCTTTTCTCTTATGGTATGGGCACTTGGGGTTTTGATCAGGAATTGGTTGCCAGTTCCAATTTCCATAAGGGTGTTGCCTGCATATTTCTAAGGTTCTTATAGTTTGAGGTTTTACATTTAGGTCTTTGATCCATTTAGAGTTGATTTTTGTGTATGGTGATAGGTAGGGGTCTTGTTTTAATCTTCTGCCTGTGGTTAGCCAGTTTCCCCAGCATCATTTACTGAATAGGTTCTCCTCTCCCCAGTCGTTGGTGGTGGAGGCTTTGTCAAAGATGTGTTGATTGAGAAATTGAGATTTTGCTTTTGGAATCTCTATCCTGTTCCATTGGTCTATATGCCTGTTCTTGTACATCACCAGGCTGTCTTGATTATTGTAGCTTTACAATAGAGTTTGAAGTTTGGGAGTGTGATACCTCCTGCTTTGATTTTTTTGCTGAGGATTGTTTTGGCAATTCCTGTGTTGTTGTTTCCAGTTCTGAGAAGCATGCTGCTGATAATTTAATGGGTATTGCATTAAATCTATAGATTGCCTTGGATAGGATGGATATCATAACAATGTTGATTCTTCCAGTCCATGAGCATGGAATATTTTTCCATTTGTTTGTGTGATCTTTGATTTCTTTGAGCAGTGTTTTGTAGTTTTCATTGTAAAGGTCTTTCACGTCTCTGGTTAGAAAGATACCAAGGTATGTGATTTTTTTTTAATGACTATTGTGAATGGTATTGTGCTTTTTATTTGGGTTTCTGTTTGTTTATTGTTGGTGTATAGAAATGCGACTGTCTTTTGTACACTGATTTTATACCCTGAGACTTTGCCAATGTCCTTTATCAGTGCATGGAGGTTTTTGACAGATTCTCTTGGGTTTTCAAGGAACAAAATCATGTCGTCTGCAAAGAGGGATAACTTGACTTCCTCTTTTCCTATTTGGATACCCCTGATCTCTCCTTCTCTTGTCTGATTGCTCTAGCTAGGACTTCCAAAGTTATGTTGAAAAGGAGAGGTGAGAATGGGCATCCTTGTCTTGTTCCAGTTTTCAGGGGAAAATGTTCCAATTCCTGTCTGTTTAGCAGTATGCTGACTGTGGGTTTCTCATAGATGGCTCTTACTATTTTGAGGTATGTTCCATCTATGCCTAGATGTTCAAGGGTTTTTTATCAAGAAGCAATGCTGGATTTTGTTAAAAGCTTTTTCTGCATCTAATGGGATAATCATGTGGTTTTTGTTTTTACATCTGTCGATGTATTTAATTATGTCTATGGTCTTACGATATATGTGCTTTTCTACTTCACAGCTGGCTCTGTTCTTGAAAGCAAATCTTAAGAAAAAAGAATTCTTGTGTTTAAATTGTATTCTTTATCCTCTGTTGACCTTAAAAAAATAGGATCACAGGTAATCTGCCTTCTTAACATCAGCTCAGTGACTCACATGATCTAACTCCTGGGGCTAATAAGTGGTGCTATGGATTTACCTCCATGATATTTCCTGTCTGAGGACAAGAGAACTGTTGTGCTCTTCCAGCCATGTGTAAAACACTTTTTGTTGACTCAGGGTTCTGCAACTACTTTATCAAATTGTTTCTCAAACAATCCTGTGAGGTTGTAATAAGTCCCACCAAACCTTGGATACACACACACACCTAAATGAAAGCAAATGTAACCAGATAATAATTGAACATATTAACCTGTGTGCTTTCGCCGGGTACTTCCTGATACTCCAGACCTTTCCTCAGTTTTAGTGGCAGCTAGGGTATTCTCTGCTCACTACCTCAGAGAAATGACAATATAGCGGAATTAAAAAACACAAGCATCGATTCTTGGCTTATGATTTTTGAAAGCCTAGGCCTAGAGGAGGCCCAGATCAAAGAACATGAGGCATAGGAAAGCTTCACCACTTCTCCCCCAACTGATTCTACAGGCTGCAAAGGAAGGAGGGGGAAGTTCAAGAGAGCTAGGAGAGCTTGGAGGTTAACACAGGGTTTCTTGGGAAAGGTGGTCCTGCACACTGAAATCTCAGAAAGGTTTAGGAATTTGAGAGCACAGTAAACCCATGCCTCACTTCTTGGGTAGTAACAGCAAAAGCACTAGGAAACCATAGTTCTCCAGGTGTTCCATAGTGTGGAAAGAGTGAGACTATTTCCCATGAGCACAAAAGTAAGGAGGACATGAAAGAAAGGTGACCAGAAATGACTAGGCTTCAAGTTCACTTTTCTGCCAACTCCAGCCTGCTGTAAATTTTAATTCTAGAATTTCCATTTGGTTCTTTTTTTATAGTTTCCATAGTTTTTATAGTTCTTGTGGGTGTACAAGAGTCCCTGCTTATACACCCACAATCTCCCTACATCTTCAAACATATTCATTAAATTCAAAATTTGGGTTATCTGGAAGTCCATTTCTGTTGACTACCTTTTTTTTTTTCTGACACTTTGGTTGGCTTTTTTGTTACCACCTTTATTAAAGAGAAGCTTCCTAGTGATGCTAGCGTCAGAACTGAGTTAAGCAATTGACACCAAGAGATGACAATGACCTAATGTCAAAATAGTTGCTTGAAGTGGGACAGGGTACCATTTCAATAAAAATGATGCAAAAAGTGTGATGATTTCCAATCTGTGAATAAAAATGTCAGTTGCCAAACCCTTGTGAGAGGCATAAGAATAGCATCTCCATTCTTCTTGACTGGTGTCAAACCACTGACAAGACCCACCTACTTAGTGAAGAGTAGAACTAGAAGGAGAATTGAAATCATTAGCATCTGAATTCCTGCCTCCCACAAAGAGGGAAAGACTGTGTCCACCGATGATAATATTTTTTTCTGAGTAGAAAGCAGCTTCCTTGTATTTTCTAATATAAAGGTAATACACACTTATAGAGAAATCAACCAAAACAGACAGGTAAACAAACAAATAAACAAATAAATAGATAAATAAAATGTTGTTGAATGATTTGGTTCCAGTGTTGAGGATGGGCATCTTGCCATGTACTCCTTTCTGGCTCTTAAGGAAGTGGTATGTGTAATCGATCCGGGCTGAAGGTGGGGGTGTCAATAAAATAATCTGACTACCATTCCCCGGGGTATACTGCACTAACTCTGTGTTTCCTTGGGTAAGCCACTTCACCTTTCTTTGTTTTTTGTTTTTTTTTTGAGTTGGAGTCTCACTCTGCCGCCCAGACTGGAGTGCAGTGGCTGCTCCCCGCCACCACAGCCTCGACCTGCTGGGCTCTGGTGATCCTTCCGCCTCAGCCTTCCAGGTAGCCGGAACTACAGGCGCGCGCTACCACGCCCGGCTCATTTTTTATTTATTGTAGAGATGAGGTCTCGCCAAGTTGCCCAGGTGGGTCTCCAGCCCGCGGGCTCAGGCAATCCACTCACCTCACCTCCCAAAGGCGCGGGATTACAGGCTGAGCCACCGAGTCTGGCTTCACTTCACCTTTCAATGCCTCCGTTTCTTCACATGAAAATGAAAGGATTGGAATAGGTGTTCTCGAAATTCTTTTCCAGCTACCAGGAAGGGTGTGGTGGGGAATGTACCATGCAGATTTGCAGCACTCACTGTTGGCTGACCAACTCAACAACCTTCTCCCTTGCCTGCTTCTACTCTAGAAGAAGCTGAAAAAGCGCAATACCCCCTCTGTCAGCCTCCTTCAGAGTTAAAGCGTGGCAATATTACCAATTTCTGGCTAACGTGACATAAAGGAAAGTCTCTTAGGATGCTTCTAGAAAGCTTTCTGCCTTCCTGATGAATGAAAGAGGCACAGAGAAAGCAAGCTCACTGGCAGTCTTTCCCTCACCCCTGGCTGTAATGCAGACTTGACACCCAGGCCTGTGCGGCAGTGTGTAGTGGCTTTGTATTGTGTCAACCCAGCCATGCAGGATCTGTTGTTCAGAACACTCATGTAGTTCCAGGTCAGCACT
This sequence comes from Carlito syrichta, assembly GCF_000164805.1. NCBI lineage: Eukaryota > Metazoa > Chordata > Mammalia > Primates > Tarsiidae > Carlito > Carlito syrichta. The sequence continues at coordinate 75,316 of NW_007250895.1, read as the reverse complement.
GACCACAAGAGAGATGTCACATGATATCTGGAAGGCAGCAGCCAAGCAGCAGCATGGTTTTTAAGCTCTGAAGGACATTGCAAGGCTCTAGGTACATTGGTGGCTTCCACACATTCTGTCTCTTACCACATCTTCTCCTTCAGCTTCTTATTTTTTTTTTTTGAGTTGGAGTCTCACTCTGTCACCCAGACTGGAGTGCAGTGGCCACTTCCGGCCACCACAGCCTCGACCTGCTGGGCTCCGGCGATCCTTCCGCCTCAGCCTTCCAAGTAGCTGGAATTACAGGCGCGCACTACCATGCCCGGCTGATTTTTTGATTTATTGTAGAGATGAGGTCTCACTGCCCAGGCGGGTCTCGAACCCGCGGGCTTCCTTCAGCTTCTTAAAGGCCTCAGCCAAGTACACCTCAGCTTCGTGAAGGGTGCCAGCTCCTTCTGCAGGACACCGGCATTACTGAGGTGGCAGGTAGTGAGAGGCATATGCATATCTGGTCTTTGCTCAAGGATTTCAGTTGTTTCTGAATTCCAGCTTGTCCCCACAGGCTCCAGCCTGTTCTTGCTCTCATCCACATCCAGCTTTCTCCCCGACTGTCATTCTGGCTGACCTGTAGTGACAGCAGGCTCAGCGCTAGAGCCAAAGACAACAAACAGCCTTGTCGGGACTTCTCCACCAGCCTCCACATCATACAAGGTCTAAGGCAGCACTGTCCTGCAGAGCTTCTGTGATGATGAGAGGGTATTATAGATAAGCTGCCCACTAAGACAGCCACCAGTCACATGTGGCTACTGAGTGTTTGAAATGTACCTTGTACAATGGAGAAACTAAATTCTAACTCTTATTTAATGTCAATTAATTTAAATAGCCAGATGTGGCTGGTGGCTACCATATTGGACAACACAGGTGTAGTGCCCAATAATACATCCTCCATTGTTTATCACTCATGCGGCTCTGTTTCTCTGGTTGAATACTGACTGATACAGGCAGCAGCAGGTAACTACATGGACAGAGCATGGAGACACAAAGCCAGCACACTAGGAATAACACAAAGGATACAAAAAGTCTGGGTCCTGGTAGCCCCACCAGCCTGTAACCTCTGAACTGCTTTTGTGAGAAAAAAATATACCCTTTGTGGGTGGCGGACTATCATATGTCCTTCCGGTAAAGTCTCTCTTTTTAGTGGCTTCTGTTTCTTGCAATGAAGTGGTATAAACTGTCTAGAACACCACAGGAAGGGCACAGATAGTATTCTTAGAGCTTAATTTGAAAAATAATGAACTTGTATATACATAGGGAATATGAAGTATAGATTTAAATGAGTCTTTTGAAAGAGACAAATAACATAAGTAGAACTATGAACAAGAATTAATGTTAGTTTTCTCCCCAAGAAGTTCTCTTTTCATTCATGTTTACTTTGTATTGTGTACTGGCCTACAGTAAGTAATCTGTGTTCCACAGTCCTTCGTTGAGTATATGGACACATAAATGAAAACTATGAGCTTTAGACTTCCAGAAATGTGTATAAGTCAGGGTTGTATGAGATACAGAACCAATGCAATGGCTACATATAAAGACATGTATTACAAAGTATTGGCTCACACAATTATGGAGGTTGAGGAGTCACAACATCTGCCATGTGCAAGGTGGCAGCCTGGGAATGCCAGTGATTTAGTTTTACTTTGAAGATCTGAGAGCTCAAAAGTCAATGGTGTAGATGTCAGTTCCGGTATGAAGTCCTGTAAACCAGGCATGCCAAGGGCAGGACAAGATCAATGACCCAACTCCAGCAGTGAGGCAGAGAGTGAATTCAACCTTCCTCTACCATTTTAATTTTATTCAGGCTCCTGATAGATTGGGTGAGGCCCACCCACATTGAGGAGGGCCATCTGTTTTACTCAGTCCATCAACTCAGATGCTAACCTCTTCCAGAAACACCCTCACAGACATACACAGACATAATGCTTAACCAGCTATCTGGGAATCCATAGCCCAGTTAAGCTGACACATACAATTATTCACATAGTAGTCCCCAAAGTCAGTGTCTCCACAAACAGGAACTAAAAGTTAGCCAAGCTCTATGGCTCAATTCTTGAATTGAGGGGGTTCATCTGTTTTATGTTAAGAAACCCTAGGCTCTATGTAAACCGAAAATGTATCAAAATGCTGACACTAAAATTAGAAATGGGAAGAAGCAGGTTTAAAGCCACAAATTGTGAGGAACCGAAAACAAGATAAGACAAGACTTGGACTTACAGAAACAATTCTGATGGTCCAGTTGAGGAACTGGGATGGCAAACGCATCCACCCTTCTAGTCACAAATCTGGCAACATGGAACACAGCAGAACTGCCAAACCAAAGAGAGCTAGATAGATGATAAATAGAATAGATAGACAGGCAGATAGATAAATAGATTCCTGTTCAAACACTGGAAACAATTTAATGGAGCAATTTGAATGTTTGGTAGCAAGTAGAGCTGAGCAATACAATAGAGTAATTAACAGGCTACTGACCCCAAGATTTCTAGGGCCCCACTCTGGTCTTCCTTTTGTCACATACCTCACCATGGGTGAGGCATCCTCAGGGCACTGCTCACCGAGACCATGCCTCCTCCATTCTAGACCACCTTCCTGAGATCATGAAATTTCCTGCTCAAAGTTGGCCCCAGATCTCACTTCCAGGGCTTGATGCAGACATCTTTGCAGGTCCATTCATTCAAGGGTTAAGCGCATGCTTGGGGTGCATATCTCCAGGCCCATAAGTGGCTTTCTGGGGAGAGCTTGGTAATCAGGGACTACATGTTCACATACTTCTGTGCAAAACTCTTCTCGGTGCAAGACTGAGTAAGGGGTGGAGGTTAGGAAGGGGAGGTGAAGGGACCTGGGGGAGGGTCTCCAATTGCACTCTTGCTCTGGTACCCATAAAAAAACAAGGGTGGACCTGTCACCAGGTACCCGTCCAAAGGAACGCTAGATGCACATATATAGAAAAGGTTCCATGGTCAGTTTTTGTTGTGAGGGGCCTTATGAAAATAGAAAAGGTATAAAGACATTTGGAAAACAAGCACTGTACACATTCATTGGATCAAAAATCCTTACTTAAACAGTAAAACTGCAGGGCAGAATTATGTTGTAAACCAAACCCATAGTGTTTTCCTCTTGAGAAACACGACTTACATAAGGTTTCCCCATTGCTAGGGGTGGGATGGGAAGAGGCTAGGGTGGGGAGTAGTCAGAGTTGCGTGGCAAAGTAAAAACTGTAGGGGTTAAACTCCCTTCCTCTAGGAACCAGGCCCCTGCAAAGTGAAAGGACTGAGGGCAGTGGCTGCTGATGTGTGAATATGGGCTTGCAGGTTTTGCCTGATCCAGGAGATTATGCTTTCGGGACTGGGAGCCTCCTCCACATTCAATCCCCAGGCCAGAATCCTCCAGGCGAGCTAAAACATTCCAGCAGAGGAAGTGGTTGCAGTGAGGTTGCTCTCCAGCAGGCAAGCTTTCCTTCCTCCAACTTGATGGCATTTGTCTTGCTGTTTTCTATGCAGATTTTTCTATTTCCTAGTCCGCCCTCTTTCTTCAAGTAAATGTGACTTATCATACAGAACATAGTTCCTGAAGTTGTCTGTCAAACTGGATTTTCATTATTTTAAATAACCAGTGGCCAGGTACAGTGGCTCACCAGCACTCTGGGAGGCCGAGATAGGAGGATTGCTTGAGGCCAGGAGTTCAAGACAAGCCTGGGCAACATAGTGAAACCCTGTCTCTACCTGTAGTTTCAGCTACTCGGGAGACTCAGGCAGGAGAATCACTTGAGCCCAAGATAGATAGATATATATAATATCAGCCCATTTTCACGACTCGGCAATTATGACAATATGTAATAGGAACCATTCGTGTCAGCACCAGTATGAAACTGGCCACGGGTCCAGACTCCTTACCAGGAACAGGCCTTTCTGTTTGGTCCTTCGTGGTTAACTGAACGTGAAAAGATAAACGGCTAAACAATATAGCATTATTTTCTTACAGGACTGATCTTGGGTTCAGATCAGCAATGCGTGGCGATTTTTAAGCTGTGCCCACAAACACAATTCTACGCCATTACAACCACTACAAGGAACATTCCTTTTTTTTAAAGGTTGCTTAAACAAGCGGCTATCCTTTACGCTGTTGACATCGGAAAAACCGAATCCGAGCCGCCTGCAACAGGACGCTCCGAAGAGCGCGCTGCGCGCTTTGGCTCCTTGGCTGGACGGGCTCTCTGGTCACTTCGCCCCCGTTTTTGTCCCGCCCTCCTGGTGTGTCTTCCCGGGAATGGTAGAAACACACTGGTCCCGCTTCAAGCCGTCTTTGGGGTCTGATCCCCGACTCCGCACTCTGCAAGGGGCTGGGTTCCAGCACCGTCTCCGCTGTTCGGTGAGTGGCTCTCCTCGCCGCCCGGGCCTTCCGTGCGTTCCGCGCAGACACAGCAAGGGGCCCGCACTTCCCCAGCCTCCCGCAGGGGCTCGACGCTTTCTTGCCAGGCCAGACTGCCGGGAGGCCCGGAGCGCCGGACCCCGAGGGGGCGAGAAGCTAAGGGACAGCGGCGGGACCCCGGCGCTCCGCGCGCCCTTGCCCGGCTCGGCCCCCTTCTCTCCTCTCCCCGCCGGCGCGTCCCGAGGACTCGCAACGCCCCCGCGGGGGTGAGGCGCCCCGCCTCCGCGGCAGCCGGCCCTTTCGAGGCCGGGACACGCTGCTGGGCCCGCCCCAGA
>NW_007250895.1:70059-70557 GCF_000164805.1 Carlito syrichta | reverse complement strand
CTGGCGCGCCGCTGGCGGGGGGGCGCGGGGCGCGGCGCCGGGCGCAGGAGTCCCATCTCCCTCTTCCACGTGCTGGTGACGGAGCTGGTGTTCACCGACCTGCTCGGGACCTGCCTCATCAGCCCCGTGGTCCTGGCCTCCTACGCGCGGAACCAGTCCCTGGTGGCCCTGGAGCCCGAGGGCCGCGCGTGCACCTACTTCGCCTTCGCCATGACCTTCTTCAGCCTGGCCACGATGCTCATGCTCTTCGCCATGGCGCTGGAGCGCTACCTGGCCCTCGGGCACCCCTACTTCTACCAGCGCCGTGTGTCGCGCCGCGTGGGCCTGGCGGCGCTGCCCGCCGTCTACGCCGCATCCCTGCTCTTCTGCTCGCTGCCGCTGCTGGACCGCGGGCAGTACGTGCAGTACTGCCCCGGGACCTGGTGCTTCCTCCGGCACGGGCGGGCCGCGTACCTGCGGCTGTACGCCACGCTGCTGCTGCTGCTCATCGTCGCGGTG
>NW_007250895.1:45922-69464 GCF_000164805.1 Carlito syrichta | reverse complement strand
CGCCGCCCCACCCTCGCCGCCGCCCGACGCGCTTTTTCGCCACGCGTGGGAAAGAACGTCCTCGTTGGCAGAGACCTGTAGCCCTTCCTTCTCTCTTCTCCCCTCGACCCCACTTCCTTCCTCCCCGAGCCTGGCGTGTGCGTGTTGCTGCGCTGGCGTTTCTCACACGGTAACGCCCGGGCCCGCGTCCTGGCCCCGGAGCCGTGCCCCTTTGCTGCTGTGGGCTTGCCTGGCTTAGCCATGGGCGAGGCAGCCCCTTTCACTGAGCGTGATGTCATGGCTGCCACCTGACCACGCTGGGCTGCAAGGGCCTCTCACCCAGTACCGGCCACCCAGTACCTCTCATCCGTCGGTGCTGGTTCTCCAGGCTTTGCCTTCTGTTTCTTGTGGTACCCAACCCCTGACACTCCAGCTGCCCTTGAAAAGGATCCCAGATGAGAAGTCCCTGTTGCACAAGTTCCGAGCATTCACGATTTGTCTTGCAAGTTCGACAGACAGCCAGTTTACAGGTTTCCCAATTTGTGTTTGAGTGTCACTCTCTGTGGCCATGGAAATTTACAGCACATCCGTAATGATCATTAGAGGAAAAGACAGTCGCCTGGAGGAGCCCCTTGCCAGATTTTGAGATCCCTCCAGAGGAAGCATCTGTAACCTCTTTCAACACATCCTCTTGAGGTCACTGTCAGAAGTGCACACAGGTGCCCGTCCGCTTATGGTCATGCACTTCAGGAGCACAAAACCGCATGCAGGAATGGCTGGTCCATCTCAGGGAAGGGAGTGTGGGACTGCCTGGGGAATTGAGGGATGGGAGCTCAGGTCCTGGCACGGATGCAGCCCTTGTTTGGGGCGACTTCGACAGTGAGTTCTATGAGGCTGTGAGTTCAAGTCTCCTCTAGTGTTCGATTTAACAGAACCTGGAGTACTCTGAGAATGCACTGACCTTTTCCAGAGGGCTAGGAATTGGGAACCGTAGCAAATCTACTTCCCAATCTTCAGAAGTAGAAGGCTGACTCCGCAGGGTCTAAGCAGTTAGCAGTGACTCCCACCCGCCACGACTTTGGAGAAAAGAAAAATATGGGCAGTGTCTGATATTAAGAGGCCAGGCCTTGTACAAGCTAGAGAAGAAACTTTATTCTACCCCCGCTGCCATCACTGCTTCTGATACCTTCATCTGTTTGTCCTCAGGTATGGGAAAGGATTCGGGGTTCCAAAACCCTAAGTGTGATGCCCTGCTCCTCACCCCCATTAACTCCCTTTGCTGGCTACGCTATCTTCTCTCTGGTCCCCGCTGTCCTCACACTTCTACCCCATCCTCTATCAGGGCAGAAGCTGTTCTGAATTGGTAAGTGATGCTCTGGGGAAGTGAGATGGAGTGTGTCAGACGCACCCTCTGATAAAATGAAGTAGGACTGTGGGAGACTGCACCTCCCATTTCACACGGAGCAGGAAAAGGTTGTGATGTAGAAACCTACATGGCTTCCATGCTTTTGCTTTATTTGGATGGTAGACCCTTTCAACCATTTAGGAGCTAAATTGGCTTTTGGGGGTTAGGACTAGGATGCAGAGTATACGCCTATGAAAGCATTTCAAGTTCTACTAAACAACTTGGAATTTAACTTGAGGGACAGAAACCATCCTGAATTAGGAGTGCCTGTCTGGCGGGAATTAGGATGTCAGTGCTTGGAGTGTTGTCTGTTATTTATGAGGGTATATATAAAAATATCTCCCATCTCCAGCTATTAAGTAGCCTGGGAATAGGCTTAGGGTGATCACATACTTGTGAAAGGATTGTTGTTCCCTTTCCTAAGCCATTGACTGAGGCAAGCAAGAGGAAAAGGGCTTCTCTTTGACCATGACTGGCCCACTGCATAAACTGCATTTTTAAAAATAAAGGCAATGATTTCCAACAGGTTGCTCTGTTTTCATGTAAATTCATATTTTAACATGAGAACTCTGTCATTGTCAGATGTTGTTTTTAAGTGTGTGTATATATATGTAAAAACTTAAAAAACAAGTGTGTATCATATATCATAGTATATATACATATTATATATATATATATGCGCACATATATGTGATTTTTTCCCCTTCTTTTATTTACTATTAGGCCAAGGGCAGTTCCACAGTTGCCCAATGGAGGGGGTTTAGAGCTAGAGGTCTGATTAGGAGTCAAGAAGCAGGAGGTTTGCTGTTAAGCTGTGTTTTTATTTAGATTGTTTCTGCCTTGGGATGCAGACTATGAAGGCACTTTAGCTCCTCCAGTCACTCCTTGACCTTGATAGTATCAGCAAATATTTTCTAAGTTTGCTTCTGCATATATTCATGGCAAAGATTACCAAAGAGTGGGAGAAAATCCTAAAGTGAACATCATTGGAAAGCTGGCCATGGTGACTTCTTGCCTTGGGCAATGTGATGTTTCACTTTAGGTCTACCATGGCGCCTATCCAGATAGGCTATAGAGAACCCACTCTTCCTTCCTCAGGATAACAGAGCTGCTTTCTATGTCCTTCAAAAGTGGACCAAACCACTGGCCAACAAAGAGGAGAGTTTGCAGCTGTACCCAGTGGGGCATCAGTCTATTCCACAGCACTCCAATAGTGAGAGGAGGAGGAGAATGGGTGATTCAGGAAACACGGAACTACTAATGTTAGCCATTGTTCCAAAGTGTGTGCAGGTTCGAACTACCTTGAATTAGCACTTCCTCCAAGGGTGTCAGCCTAGGGCTTCCAAAGTTTGAGAAATAAATCTATCAAATGTACAAAATAAAATAGAATAAAAAGTTCAGTGCCCTGAAATGAAGTCAAGTAAAACCTCATATATCATTATCATCAACACTAAAACAGCTAATGCTTTTGAGTGCTAATTTTACACTAACCTGTCAGCTTCACAACACCCTAGAAAATAGTGTTATGATTCTCATTGTGCAGATAAGGCAAATAACGTACTCTAGGTCCCACAGCTAGTGGGTAATGGAGCTGGGATTCAGAGTGAGGTAGTTTAAGCATGGAGCTGATGCACTTAACCTCAAACCATCAAAGAGAAGGTAGTCATTTCAGGGGTAACATATGAGAAGATTAACCCAAGATTTCATAAGAGAATTATGAGTATGTTATAAACATTTGGATCACTTCACCTCTTAATTTCAACTAATGCACTTTATTTTATTTATTTATTTATTTTTGAGTTGGAGTCTCACTCTGTCACCCAGACTGGAGTGCAGTGGCCGCTCCCGGCCACCGCAGCCTCGACCTGCTGGGCTCTGGGGATCCTTCCACCTCAGCCTTCCAAGGAGCTGGAACTACAGGCGTGTGCTACCACGCCCGGCTGATTTTGATTTACTGTAGAGATGAGGTCTTGCCAAGTTGCCCAGGCGGGTCTCGAACCCTCGGCCTCAGGCAATTCAACTAATGCACTTTAAAAAGATGGTGAAGACCTTTTACTCCATGCCAGCTCAAGGGGGCTACGCTGGGGTCAAATGTGTGGTTCCCTTTCTTCACAGACCTATGAAATAAAAGCCTGAAACGCAGATTTTAGGAGATTGGCTCATGTAAATGCTGGTCTAAATTAAGAAATAATCAGATTACCCCTTACTTCCATTGGTACACATAAAACATTTCTTAAGTGATAAAAAAAGCATGTGGTGTTTGGGAAATGACATTATTTTGGCTGTCCAATATGAAATCCTGTGTGGAACCAACAACATATTCTAAACTGTTTATTCACTAAAGATATATTGTATAAATTAATAAATTCCTCCTTATGTTAATCAGCTGTTGTCATCATTTCACACAGATAAATAGAAACTTTCTTTCTGGCCGGGCTCGGTGGCTCAGCCTATCATCCCGTGCTTTGGGAGGGCGAGGCGAGTGGATTGCCTGAGCTCTTGGGTTTGAGACCCACCTGGGCAACTTGGTGAGACCTCATCTCTACGATAAATCAAAAAATCAGTCGGGTGTGGTGGCGCGTGCCTGAAGTTCCAGCTCCTTGGAAGGCTGAGGTGGAAGGATCGCCGGAGCCCAGCAGGTCGAGGCTGTGGTGGCCAGGAACGGTCACTGCACTCCAGCCTGGGGGAAGAGTGAGACTCCGACTCAAAAAAAAAAAAGAAACATTCTTTCTGAAATGGAACAGGGCACAGGAAATAGATGAGCCCTCCATTCTTGCCTCAAATACTGTTTGTGTCTTAATTTCCAACCCATATCAAGCCACTTTCTCACCACTTTACTAATTGTGGATAGCTTCTGGTCATCTTAAAGTGTTTTCCACATGCCATTAGGATAAAGTGCTTGTGCATTTTTATTTAGTTCTAAAATTTCAAGAGTGAACCATTGACTCATTCTAAAAAGTCTCCATGTTTAGAAATTCTTTAGGGTTATAATTTCCAGGTAAATCTGATTAGTGGAAATTTGATCTTCACAATACACAACAAACTATTAGAGTAAACAAAGTAAATAGTGCTGGACTTTGCTGTTCATTCTTGGTGCTCTTTATGTAAAATGTAATATGGAAGGGTGTTGAAAATGAATATGAAATTGGTGGATTACATACATACAAAATGTGACAATTCTGGTAAGGATAAAAAAGAAATCCAGAAATCTCCATGTACCCACTATGAACTTTGCTGGTGATATTTTAAGTTCATGTCCATGAACAACTGGAAGGCCCTTTATCATTTAAGCATCATTAATGTTTTAGGGGATTCTTGAGACAGTTCTGATACACAGTACCTTTTTAAGAGAAAGTTCCTCACTTGACATCTTTTCTCCTTTGTCATTTGATAGCATGGAATGGTGATTGTCATAAAGACACACAATGGTTTTAAAATTTTAGACAGAAAGAACCATAGTCCTTTTCCCAAAAGAGAATTTGTGCATTATGTCTACACCCTTGGCCAAATGGATCCTCACTGCTGTTTCAGATTATTTAGGCCAGGTCGTCAGCTTAAAGATAAACAGCTTTTAGGGATGATAGTATGGTTCTTCTTTGGCATATCAAGAACCCATCGTATATGTTGTGAAGGGCAAAACAGGCAGGACGGCAGCAAGTGTGAGTTTACTGTCTGCCAATCAACTCATTTTCAACAAAGGCGCCAAGAACATACATTGGGGAAGGGACAGTCTCTCAACAAATGGTGCTGGGAAAACTGGATAATCACATACAGAAAAATGAAACCAGACCTCTACCTCTCATCATACACAAACATCAAATCAAAGTGGATTAAACAAATATAAGACCTGAAACAACTAGAAGAAATCATTGAGGAAATGCTTTAGGACACTGGACTGGGCAAAGATTTTAGGGGTAAGATAGAAGATTTAGAATGCTCCTAACATAAAGAAATGATAAGTGTTTGAGGTGATGGATATCCCAATTACCCTGATTTGATTATTACATGTAGTATGAATGTATCAAAGTACCACATGTACCCCAGAAAGTTGTATAATCATTATGTATCAGTTAAAAAATGTTATGTTCCCAAGGAGAAAAAACTCATCACAGTATTCGGGTTTTTTATTTTTGTTTTTGTTTAGAATAGAAATGATGAGACAGTGTTTCAGAAAGGCAATCAGCAGGTCTTTTTCCAGTGAGAGGGTTAAGACCCAATTCATCTGCAACTTAGTCCGCTCAGTTGGCTTTTCCTGTCCTCTGTTTTGAAATTTCTGACCACCACTCCCCCTCCTTATCGTGAGCTCAGGTTCATTGCGCCCCCACTTAAATTATCAAGGTGTGCCAAGCTCCATTGTTCTGAGAATATTTTGCTGCCTAAAATTGCCATGAACAGGAAATGAACCTTAAGAACCCTGTAGTTGAGACGTGTGATGGGAAGGGTCGGAGGTCAGGAAAGGACATTTAGGGAAGGCTGCAATATCCTCTAGACCAGGGTTCTCAACCTTTGCTACATGGACAGTACCTGATGTCTCTGAAATCATTTGCAAAATGTTTTTATCTGAATCCTGGGTAGATGGTTCACAGTGTCCATTATTTTCTCAGAGGGTTAAGAGACACCATCCTGGAATATGTAGACCCCGAGCTCTAAACCTTAGCACTAGCTCTGTTTAGTTTTCAGTTCTGAGAAGCACAAGCCAAGGGGCTTTCTAAGGCTGGAGCCACAGCCATGCCCTAGTTCTTCCTTCTGAAGGGGAATAGGGTTCTGTTTCCCTCCACCACAAAGCACCTGTGATTTGGGTCAAGGGGTTTCTTTAAAGCATCATACACTTGGAAAATAATTTCTCCCAAAAAGGTTTTTTTAAAGAATGAATTATGCAAAGCCTATAGCCAGAAAACCCTAATGTTCCTCAGGAGGCAGATGAGTATGTAACAATCTATGCCTGCAACTTAGCTGTGGGAAAGTATGGAGGAAACAGAAGCCCCAGAGAAAGCCACGTAGCTACTTAGACATAACCATGGGTTTTCAGTCTATCATGAGGAACAGCGATATCTGTATGCCTGTGCGACACCTTTGAAGAGAAGTCTCCAGCAAACCTATAATTCAAGCAGTCACTTGTGAATTTCATGTGAGCTTTACATCACATGCGTTTTTTTTTTGTTTTTTTTTTTGAGTTGGAGTCTCACTCCGTTGCCCAGGCTGGAGCGCAGTGGCACTCTCACAGCCACCCCAGCGTCGACCTACTGGGCTCTAGCCATCCTTCCGCCTCAGCCTTCCAGGTAGCTGGAACTACAGGTGCACCTTACCATGCCTGGCTACGTTTTTATTTATTGTAGAGATGAGGTCTCGCCAAGTTGCTCGGGCTGGTCTCGAAGCTTTTTTTGTACAGATGGTGGAGAGTGTGTAGTGGCTAAAAGTAGAGTTTGATGACCTGCGGTTTTTCGGCTTACTTGAATGGTCTTTTAAACCTTCATTTCCTAAGACAGGAGTAGTGATACTTTGTAGGCTTGTGTAGATACTAAATAGAATAAGAGCAATACGTTGCTTGACGCCATGCCTAGCACACAGTAGGTGTCTAATACATGTTACCTGCTATCTTTAGAGCAGTGCTCCCCAACCATTTTGGCACCAGGGACTGGTTTTGTGGAAGACAATTTTTCCATGGATGGGGGAGTAGAGGGATCCTCAGGTATTAGAGTCTCATAAGGAGCATGCAACCTAGATCCCTCGCTGCACAGTTCACAGTAGGGTCCGTGCTCCTTTGAGAATCTAATGCCACCACTAATCTCATAGAAGGCGGAGCTCTGCTCATCTGCCATGCACCTCCTGCTGTGTGGCTTAGCTCCTAACAGGCCACGGACCAGTGCCAATCCATGGCCCAGGGGTTGGGGACCCCTGCTCTATAGGATTCAATTTCCAGAGGAATATCAGATTTTTAAAAAAATATTTTCATTTTTACAGAGACAGAGTCTTACTCTGTGGCCCAGGCTAGTCTCAAACTCCTGGCCTCAAGCAATCCTCCTGCCTTGGCCTCCCAAAATGCCTGGATTTTTTATTTTATTTTAGAGACAGAGTCTCACTATGTGGCCCAGGTTGGTCTCCAACTCCCGACCTCGAGTGAGCCTCTCCCTTCAGCCTCCCAGAGGAGTCAGCCACGATGCTGGGTCCAGATATTAATGATCAAAAACTGAATTCTGGAAGCTCAAAGTCATTCGTTTGATTGACCAGGCCCAAGTGGGGCTTTTGTTATTAACGTGATAAATGAATAATTTTAAACTGTTGCAGGCTTTAGGTAAGGTTCTAAGGGGTAGTTCTCAACTCTGCTGCACATCAGAATCACTTGAGGGATTTTTCAGAACCCTGATATCCATGCCTTACCCACGCTAATTAAGTCAGGGTCTCTGAGGGAGGGAGCAAGGTATTAGAATATTTTTAAAGCTCCCCAGGTTATTTTAATGATCAGCCAAATAAAGTCCTCATTTGCTCTTATCCCAAAGCCACGTCATAGTTGCATTAAAGCTAGGAAAGGAGAGCAAATAATCAGTACCCAGTCAGTGCCAAGATCAACTTTTCTATGGGCAGCTGCTTCTGTAGATAACAATGCTAAAATAGCACGAATTCTCACTTGTGTCACTTTGGAAGTGTCATAACAAGCTCTATGTTCTTAGCAAAGCCCTGCAGAGAGAACCTGCCCTGAGGAATTAGAACTCACTTGACTTGTTTGGATTTGCACTAGGTATTTTTCTCATAGCAAATACTTTAGCAGCATGTGCAAAAAGATGTCTAAATCCTACCAGTCTCTGAAACTGAATTCCAGAATATCACTGACACTTTATTAATCCATTGCCTTATATCCCTTGTGTTGTTCTTCAATTAAAAACTTAGGATAGGCTGGAGGGAGAGGGAAAGGTGCACCTATTGTTTAATTAGTACAGAGTTTCATTTGGGGATGATGAAAAAAATTCTGTTGATGATGGTGATGGTTGCTGTTCTGTTTGCTGTTGTTGTTGTTGTTTTGGGGGTTTTGTGTGTTTTTTGTTAGTTTTATTTTGCGTTTTGAATTGGGGTCTCAATCTGTCACCCAGACTGGAGTGTAGGACAGTGGCATGATCACAACTCACCACAGCCTCAACCTCCCGGACTCAGGCAATCCTTCCGCCTCAGCATTCTGCATAACTACAGGTGCATGCTGCCATGCCCTGCTCGCTTTTTAAATATTTTATAGAGGTCTCGCCATGTTGCCCAGGCTAGTCTCAAACTCCTGGGCTCAAGCAATCCTCCCACCTTGGCCTCCCAAAGTGCTGGGATGACAGGCGTGTGCCACCATGCCTGGCCCTGTGTTCTTTTATGTTATGGTCAGTTGAGAGCATCCACAAGAGGGGACACAGGAGAAGCTCAGGAGAACAAAGGCCACATGGAAAAGCACCAGCCTGGGCCAGGTGGCAGAGAGGCAAAAGGGAGGAGAGCGCCTGGGCCAAGCTTTTATTGGTGTTTCCACAGGAAAGGCAGGGCAGAGTCAACACTTTAAGACAAGTCAGGTTGAATAATTTCAGCAGGCTCTAAGCTGTAGGGGTGGTCCCTAGTTGCTGGTATCTGACCCTTGGATGATTAAGGCAGAGGAATATTGCCTCCTGGGTGTGTAGACCAGTTAGAGGGAATCTGGCTGTGGATTGGTTAGTCTGTATATATCTAAGACATGCTCCAAGCTGAGCGCTTTGCCTTCTCTAAGAATTAGCTAGCCCTAGGAGGGGCTGTCTCTCCCCAGCCAGAAAGGTTTCTAAGATATCAAAACATCATAAAATATAGCCTGTAATCCCAGCACTTTGGGAGGCCGAGGTGAGTGGATTGCCTGAGCTTGCGGGTTCGAGACCAACCTGGACAACTTGGCAAGACCTCGTCTCTACAATAAAAAAATCTAAAATTAGTCAGGTGTGGTCACGCATGCCTATAGTTCTAGCTACTTAAAAGGCTGAGGCAGAAGGATTGCCGGAGCCCAGCAGGTCGGCTCTGGGGTGGCTGTGAGTGTGCCACTGCATTCCAGCCTGGGAGACAAAGTGAGATTCCAATTAAAAAAAAACAAAAATCATAAAATAAAGTAGAAATATAAATAATACAGTGGCACAACAGTGTAAGTATACTGAATGCCATTGAATTATCCACTTGAAAATGGCTAAAATGGTAACTTTTATGTTATGTATATTTCACCACAATTTTTCAAAATATAGGATCCACAGGATCAAAAACAGTACTCTAGGCAAAAGACAATAACCAGAGGGAAAAATGGGGAAGTCGAAAACAAAACATATCAAGAACTTCAAGGGCCACTGAAGTATGAGGCGGGACATCCAAAAAACTGGACTTAGTTTTGGAGGGCAGACCCCTGTAGTACAGGCTGCCTCAACTAGATAAGTGTTCTAGGAACCCATCAGCATGAGTGAACCAGCTAGTGTTGTTGAGAGAGGCTGTGTTTGGTTTCAGAGAATTTTTTTGGAGATTCTTTCAACATGTCTGCCCATTTCATGATGGGTGATTTATGAGTGCACCTGTCCACACCGTGATGGGTGTTCAGTTTTTGACCCAAAACAACATGACTCCATACACCACCCTCCCTATTCACCCAATCTCACCCTGAGCAACTTTTTTTGTTAGTTTCCCTGTATGAAAAAGTCCACGTTTTGCCCTTGTGGAAGAGGTGAAACAAAAAATCGCAGAGGCAGTAGAAGACATCAGCATTGACAAGTTCAAAAACTGTTTTGAGCAGCAGGAAAAGCATCTCAATAGTGGTATTGCATCAAATGGAGTAAACTTTGAAGGGGACTGAAGTTTAAATATGTACAAATAAATACAATTTTTTATAAATAAATTCCGGTTTTGGGGTGTCCCGCCTCATGTCTCTTTTCCAAGTTTAAAAAGAAAGAGTTGCCTTCTGCAAGATATCGGCCACCACCCAAAGTGCAAATTTTAAGCAATTCTAAAAATTACCCAGCATAATGGATGAAAAGGAAAGGAAACAGTACAGAATTGCTTCACCCTCTAAAACCATTTTTCACTTCTCATTACTTCGTCATGCTCTAAAGAGATAAGGAACTATGGTGAGGGTGATTTGCCACTGAAAACCTGACTCATCTTCATGTGTGAAGCAGTGAAAGCAGGTGCTGAGTCTCCCCTGCCCTTCTCAGTTGGCCAATCCAGTGGGAACATATTCTCTGACTAATCTATATCAGAAACTCAGTGATAGGTTTTTTCTACAACACAGAGCTCAGTTATACACTCACACACACACACACACACACACACACATGTGTGCATATGTAATAAGTAATATATTTTAACTGTCTGTTCATCATTATCCTGAATTTCTAACCTCTGGAATTTTTCCTTTAATATACCATTCTATGTATTTCTCCCCCAAAATATGAGAGGGGACCCACAAAAACCCGGAATTTATTTATTAAAAAATTGTGTATTTATTCTTACATGCTTAAACTTCAGTCACCTTTAAAGTACTCTTCATTTGATGCAATACACCTATTAAGATGCTTTTCCTACTACTAAAAACAGTTTTTAAACTCATCAATTTTGATGCCTTTTAATGCTTCTGCTGTTTTTTGTTTCACCTCTTTCACATTGGCAAAATGTTTCCCTTTGAGGACTTTTTTCATTTGGTGAAACAAAAAAAAGTATTTTGGGTGAGATCAGGTGAATGGGCGGGGTAGGGGGCTCAGGGATCATGCTGTTTTGGTCAAGAACTTCTGAGCACTCAGCGTGGTGTGGGCAGGTGCACTTGTAAATCACCCATCACAAAATGGGCA
Source organism: Carlito syrichta (assembly GCF_000164805.1). Classification (NCBI taxonomy): domain Eukaryota; kingdom Metazoa; phylum Chordata; class Mammalia; order Primates; family Tarsiidae; genus Carlito; species Carlito syrichta. Next base: position 58,268 of record NW_007250895.1, on the reverse strand, counting down.
AAAATGTTTAAAAGAATCTCCAAAAAAAAAATTTCACCGAAGCAGAATGCAGCCTCTCACAACAATGATAGCTGGTACACTGATGGCGATGAACATTTATCTAGCAGGGGGAGGCCTGTAGTGCAGTAAGGGGCCCACCCTCCAAAAGATAATTATGTTTTTTTTGGGTCCCCCTGGTAGTGTAACTGACAAGAAGACTGTTTCTCTGCTATATGTCCTCACCTCACTTTTCTTTTCTCTCTATAGTCTGGGAAACCCACCATCAGTTCCTCTTTGTCCCTACTCATCTGCCAAATCTTTTCTCCATTCCCTATGCCAAGATTCTCTGGCGTAAACACCTATGGCTGCCAACCCTTCCTGCTACTGTCCTAACATAAGCAACCCGAAGATGATGACTCTTCTCCCTCCCTGCCATTTGCTTTGTATATCCAGTCGCTACATGCCAGCAGAGTAAGTACCAGGGGAAAGGAAATAAACTGTTCCTTCTCCTGGAGAAGGAGAATGAAGGAAGGAGAGGATAGCTCCCCAATTTACATACTGTCATTGGTAAGAAAGTCCCTGGAGCATTATAAAGAACTGGTTTTAAATGACTAGGTGTAATCTACATTTGTTTTTTTGGTTTTGTTTTGTTTTGCTTTACTTTTCTGTAAGCTCCGTGTGTTTGATCTTTATCAATCAGGTACTATTCCATTCCTTCTAATCTGACTGAAATCTTGTGATGCTCTCTAAATGTCTAAGGAATCAGATGACAGCTGGTATACCAGTGTGAAAACACTGGTTCATGTGTAAAGATGTGTCAGCTTTCCAGTGCTCAGGACATTGTTCTAAGACCCTTGCTCTAATACAGGCCTGCATGTAACACACAGTGAGTTCTCATGGTATCAGGAGTGTTGGAATTTATGTCCTGATTCTGCCACTAACTGACCCTGGGTACTTGGGTGAGTCACTTAACTTTTCTACATCTCGATATCCTTGCTGTTAAAATGGAGACAATAACAATTAGCATTGTGGAGCACGAATTATATCAGCACTGTTGTATGTAGCTGACATGTATTGCCTCCTGTTATCCTCCCAGCAGCCCCATGAAATAGGTATGCTGTTACCACCTGTTTTTTAAAAGACGCATAAACTGAGGCACAAAGATTCGTTATTCTGCCATTGGTTTCCAAACTATATACAGAGCTAAGAGTCAAACCCAGGCAGTCTGATGGCCAGAACCTATACTCCCACTGATGATGCTCTGTTGTGGACTCCCCCCCCGACTGAATTGTGATCATTAGATTTAATATTGGAAGTAGATGTAACATGTCATTAACATCCCTGAAGTTCACTTCCTTGTCTGTTAAAAAGAGGCAATACTTCATTTCAGACTTTTTGTTAGGAGTAGAGATAAAGTGGGTTTCGTACCCAGAACAATTCAAGACACATATATTAGGTTATTGATAAATTGGAGCTACTGCTATTATTATTTTTAAAACATTCTTTTAAAAATTTTAGGTGCCAGGAAAAGTTTATTCATTTCTCTTCATTCCCAATAACAAGACCAGGACATTGCACATGCTGTTCATGTTAATTATGGTCCACAGAAACCAAGCTTTCAATGAGCTCAAGGGGGAAAAATACACTCATTATGTTAAGATTTACATGTGGAAGAAGAGTAAGATTGTGTCCCCCACCCCTCGTTCACCCCCACTAGCCCACACAAAACACAGTTTTGCTTTTAAATCTCAAGAATAGCACAGGATCTAAGCCCATAATGTAAAACTAACGTTTTTCCCTTCTGCTTCTTACAGATTTTTGCATATATGAATGAAACCTCTTCCCGAAAGGAAAAGTGGGACCTCCAAGCACTTAGATTTTTATCAATTAATTCAATCATTGACCCGTGGGTCTTTGCCATCCTTAGGCCTCCTGTTCTGAGACTGATGCGTTCCGTCCTCTGTTGTCGGATTTCATTAAGAACACAAGATGCAACACAAACTTCCTGTTCTACACAGTCAAATGCCAGCAAACAGGCTGACCTTTGTGGACAGTAGTTTCAAAGTACTTAGCTAGATAGCATCTGGAAGATCATTTTGAAATGGTTCCTTGGAGAAATGAAAACAGCACACAAACAAAATGAAGCTACCCTAAGAAAAAGGAATAAGCAAACATTTAAGCAGCATGCCGACAAGGCACTTCATGGAAGGTGTCTGAAGGAGTTACAAAACCTGCCCACAATGCGCATGTCCCTTGGCCTCCGAGAAAACAATTGGCTGCATTTAAGATCCAGTTGCCTTTTGATTTAAACTTTCCCGTTGAATGGCAAAGCATGTGGTTTTGTAATTTGTTTAAAACTCTAAATACTGACTGTCTTTTCTAGTTTAATCTTCCTGCTACTACTGTTATAAACAGACAGTGTACAGCCAGGCCAGATAAAACTTCATACAGATTCTCTAAGAAGTTGGTATGTGGAAGCAACCAGGCCTGCTGCCTTGTGATCACTTAACAAACCCTTTATCTGGACAATGAAGTTGAAAATCATAGGCTCGTGAAACTGTTCTGTTTGTACCTTTGGGCGTCCTCTCTGGTCACTACAGTATTAGTCTTACAAGAATGGATTCAGTCAGTTATCGTCACTTTTGTTCACTTGTTCTTCAGGAGCTGTGTGTCAAATTGTCAGATTATTTATTTTACAATATCCATAATGCTAATGGCAATCAAGAAGAATTTAGGAACGTTTCTCTCAACAAGATATAATAGGTTTCAAGACAGTTAATTCTGATTAATACTCTTTATTCTATTTCCCAAGGAAGATATATGTGGCTATGTCTGAAGCTAAATATTAGGATTAAGAACTGAAAAACCTGGTTCATTCTTCAGATATACTGGAACTCTTTTAAGTTGCTATTGGGGCCATGAGTAACAGATATTTTATAAGATGACTGTTGTAGCAATATGCATCTGTCTATATTTTATTTAGGGAACATGGTTTGACTCATTACATAGGAAATCATGTACCAATGAGTCATATCTTAGTATATTTCTAAATGCCTGGTATGGTGTAAACTCAGCATTAAAATATCTCAGTGAATTTGCACTGTTTCATCATGTTTACTGTGTAAACTCATCTGAATTGCTACAAAAGTAACCTATAAAAAATATGAAAATGGAATAGTATTTGATAAAATTCCTCAAATAACAATTTATAAATAATGTAGACAATAGCCTTTAAATGACATCAAAGTGGAAAAATTATTTTTAATCTGACATATTTCTTAAGTGTGGTTCCCAGATTTTTAAAGTGTGGTCACATTGTAAATTGAAGTTTAAAATATTCAATATAGTACCTGGTATTAGGAGACATTTTTTCTTTCAATTTTTACCCTTCTGGCATGATCTTTAAAATAGTAGAACCATCTCTTTTTTTTTTTTTTTTTGCAGAGTATTGTTATAGGATAGCTGCTATTTAAAAAAAAAAAAAAAAAAAAAAAGGAATTTGACTGGGCTCAGTGGCTCAGCCTGTAATCCCAGCACTTTGGAGGCCAAGGCAAGTGGATTACCTGAGCCTGCAGGTCTGGGCAACTTGGCAAGACCTCATCGCTACAATTAAAAAAAAAAAATCAGCCGGGTGTGGTAGCATGCACCTATAGTTCTGGCTAGTTCTGGCTATTTGGAAGGCTGAGGCAGAAGGATCACCCGAGCCCAGCAGGTCGACACTGGAGTGGCTGTGAGTGTGCCATGGCCCTCCAATCTGGACAATAGAGTGAGACTCCACTCAAAAAAAAAAAAATTTTTAAAAACAAAGAATTTTATTTTTTTCCAAAGTCTCATGAGTTATTTACCCAAAACCATTTACTATAAGCAGCTATGAAACTAAATGATCACTTAAAATGATGCCAAACTAATCTAGATATCAATGTATTTTGATAAAATATAAGTCAAATCAGCTTTTGTTTTTAAGAATAAATAAATGGTTTTCTTTTCTACAAATTTAAACAAGCCAGGGAAAATTTAACTTAACTAAAATCTGGACATGTAAATAAATCTCTCCTGTCCACCAGGCATTCTAAAGTTAAAAAATTATTTTAGAGGAGATTAACTAGACCCATGGGTAATTCCATAAAATTCTGACATTACTTTGAATCTGGAATATTGACTCCTTTTATCAGATGACTTTTTCTCTTCCAAATGAAAATGTCAACTATAGTCCCTCACTGCCCCCAAAAGATTCCAGAATAATGCTTGAGAACAAATAAATAAATAAAAAGCAAAATTGGGCATAATATCATTAGTGGGAACAAAATGCTTTACTCTGGGAACCCAAAATACAATCATTTAAGCCATTAATAACCGGTAGATTTTTAGAACTTTGTTTTCCTGTTCCATGCACTAAATTCTGTTATTTCATTTGCATTAATATATTTGCATAGAAGGAACTGAAAGTAAAAATCCTCTGTATTAGTCAATCATCTCCTATTAATGACAATTTAAAGGTAACAGAAAAAAATTACTAAGATTAAATCTGTAAAAAAAATTTTCTAAAAATTCCTATCAAGGCCAGGCATGGTGGCTCAACCTGTAATCCTAGCACTTTGGGAGGCTGAGGCAAGAGAACTGCCTAAACTCTGGGGTACAAGACCAGCCTAGGCAACTTGGTGAGATCTTGTCTCTACTATAAATCACAAAAACTAGTTGGATGTGGTGGCGTGCATCTATAGTTCCAGCTAATTGGAGAGTTAAGCACAGCAGTAGAGGCTGCAGTAGCCGTGAGTATGCCATTGCACTCCAGCCTGGGTGACAAGAATGAGACTCCAACTAAAAAAAAAATCCTATCACATCAGACTTACCTATTAATTCTCAAGTTAAATAAAAGAAATAGAACTGCCTGATATATTAGAGAACTGAATTGTGGTACAAGAAGACCTAGATTTTATTGTTTGCCCCTAAAATCAGTGGGTGAAAAGTGAGAAATAAACTGTGGTGGATATTCACCTCAGAATGCAGCCTTAGCTTTAGCAGTTCAGATGTTGGATGGACCCAAGCAATCTGCTCGGAGTTGAGTCTTTCCCAGGTGGTTCAATGTGGCACAGTCATCTTTCCTAAGAAAGAACTGGAAAATTCTGGTGCTAAATTGTGACCTTAAATCTCCAAAGATCTGAAAGGTATTTGAGTTTGCTTAGAAGCTATAGAAAGTCTCCAGATGAACACCATCTCAAAGTGGTTTGGACTCAAGCCAACACAGAGCCAGACCAAAGCTCTGGGAACACCACCAACCCAAAACTGCCACGTTTGTAGAGACCTTGAGCCCTGAGGAGGGAGGGCACATCTGATCCTTGTCACTGCTCTCTTCACATAATTCACTTAAACTTTTGGTGACCTTGTCTCCTCAACATCAGTGCACTTTGAAAGAGGGATGTCCTAATGATAATAACAAGTCAGTTCTGATTTGAACTCAAACAACATATTCAGGTTTAGAATTTGATGACTTTGCAAGGCAGGGAAAGACAATTAGCTCTCACTTAGGCCGACGCTTTGTTTATTTCATTTAGTTTGAGCCAAATCTAATGGTTTTCTGAACTTGAGAACTTGAACTTTCTACTTGAGCCAGTCATAGAGAGAGATGCATTCCTCTCTGCAAATGAGTATTTCATACATGTTGACTTACAATGCCTACTCTTACAGGCTGTGTCGCAACTTGAATCTTTCATGACTATCTTTTGCCTTCATCAGACACTTAATTTCATTGGAATTGCACATTTATAACATACCTCCAATTACCTGACAGCATTATAATTGACTTTTTACATTTACAAAGCTTTTTGATCACCTGAAATACACAGTATGGAAAGAAATATTATTTTATCGATTTCTAAAAGTGTAATTTATGTATGAGCCAAGACCATGTATGGGACATTACTTATTTCAGAAAGTTGTTCTTTTTTTTTCCTGGTAGTGTGTGTGTATGTGCGTGTATGTGTGTTTACTGTAAGTAAATTTTCTTGAATTATATATATATTTTTATTTTCTGTAAAATCTATGTACTACCTAAGGTCAATTTTAGTGGTTTAATTTCATGATCAATGTATTTCACGGCACATGCTAGATGCTAATAAGTTTAGTATCATCTTAGATGCCTGGGTCAGTGGCCCCTCTGACGTCTTCACACATACCTGGCTCAAATTTCTGATTCTCAGTAGTGGTGATGGGGTTGCTAGGGGTGATACTACGTATTTGTTAACTCTGGGTAACTGCCAAAGATGATGATGATAATACCAAGATGAGACGCGTTTGTATTTTAGAGAATGCCATAAAGATTGGTGCACACGGGAGAAGGTAGAGAAATGTGTAAGAATAAAAGAGGAATAATAAAGACACAAGGTAAACAGGGCACATGAAATCTCACTGTTTTGGGACCCTCCTCCAGATCTTATCCAAGTTATCAATGGCCATCTAAACACATTGGACCAGAACCAAACACCAATAATTCTAAACCGGTCTTAGTAGTACTAAGTACTGACATGTCAGTTCCTGGCTTGATCTGGATATTATATTTCTATTAATGCAACCTGAGATTACAAAGCTTTCTTAGAAACCAGGTCATACCTTTACAACCATTCAACAGGCATATGAAGCAACAGCATTCTACTTTACATAGAAGAAAATTGGGTGTGTGGGTGAAGTAGTTGGTCACTAAAGACATCCTGCAAGATAACCTCTGATCATGGTGCTGACCTTGCCAACCTGAGACCACACTGTCATTTGGTTTTTCTCTTGTCTGAAAGCTCTTGGATTGGCTCTGTACACTAGGGATGGAGAGCTTTGGGCTTATCAGCTGAACCTGATCTTTTGGATTAAAAAGGTGGCCCTTGAGGTGATGTGGAACTAGATGCCAGTGCCCTACTCCAGAGAACAGGAGTTCCCTTAAAAGTGGAAATCGCTGCTCTTAGCTATCAAATGATATTTTTACTAGAGTTAATTGGCAATACTCATCTCAGTCCTAAGAGTGCGCCTAATATGTCATGATAAATTAGATGTTTAAAAATGGTAACAGCTGCATAAACCTTTGGAGATATAGTTGAGACTATCTTTTCAGCTCTTAGAGAACTTTTCAGCATAAACAAGCCAAAAAGTCCTAGACTTTTGAAAACCCAGCATTAACTTTTTGTGTTTTTAAAAAATAAATGTCTTCCTGATCCTTGCAGAATGAAAGGTATGATAGCCAAAGCACTGCAGGCTGTATACTGTGGTGTATTACTCTCTGACCTGTAAAAATAAATCTTTCTGGTGTGAGTAGGCATTCCGATAAAAGAAGAGCTTGCGAGCCTAACTGTAAACTAGAGACCTTTCTTCTCTTTACTACCTATTATGGTGATGGGAGAGTTGGACGCCCACTCTTAGAGGAAACACTATTTTAGATGTTCACATCTTTCCATGACATACCAGTTTGAAAAACGAAGGGAGGTAGAGAGTCAGATTCCTGTCTTCCTTCTACAAATTTCTTCTAAGTTCTCAACGAAGTTATAGTGAACCACAGTGGTTGCAAGGAAATACTAAATGGGGAAACACAATTATCCTGTGTTATCAGTATAAATAGTTTTTTCAAGTAATGAGGTCTTGTCTTTAGTTGATCTATTTGAGCACATCAAAGTGCTACTCATTGGAATCCTTTGCAACAGAAATTTTGTATTAAGAGACAAATCACATGGTGGAAAGAGCCTGATCATTTTACTTTTGAAGTAGCACACTGAAATGTTAAGTAGGAACAGTGAAACTGGGATCTGGGTGCAGGCATCTAATCAGTGAGACCTTACATCTAGAACTCTCTGCATGACCCAGGCCTCCTCTCTCAAATCTCTCGCTCTGCTCGTGGAAAAAAAGTAAAAGGAAAATTAAACTGTTTTCTAATTTCAAACCTAGAGATCATTCTACTGACCCCACAAAATAGAGCTCTGTAACAGCCCTCTATTTCTGACTGTATCCCCCTGGAATAAAAACTCCATCAGCATAGATCTGGCCTTTCTTTATCACCATCATATTTGCAGAACCTACCATAGTGTCTGGTATGCAGTAATTGCTCATAAATACTTGTTGAATGGATGAATGGCTAATGACAAAGATACAATCTCTGTTCATCTCTGAAAGATTTAAAATAGTTCCACTTCCTCCTCCTCTTTTTCTTCCCTCCTTCTCTGAACAACTCACCCCTGAGCCCTTTGGATGGGGCAGAGAAGGCAGGATTCTGCATCTGGGGGCTGTGAGCCTGAGCCAGGTAAGGAGGGGGCCCATGCGCTGAGCCTGGTGCAGAGTGTCAGGGCCCAAGCAGGATGAGGATGCGTCCACATGGGGTGGTGCTGTGTAGGATGTGGAGCCCTAGTGGATTGAGAGGATATTTACACAAACAGGCAGCATAGAGTAGGCCTCAGAGCACAAAGCGGGTGAGGAAGTTTTCCACCCAAGCAGGGTGACCCTGTGTGGGGAGTCAGAACCCTAACAAGTGAGAGAAGGTGCCCTGGCATTAGGATGTAGGAGCCCAGGCAGAATGAGGCAAGGGAGGGTGCCCATTCAGAGGGCAGCCTTGCGTGGATTATCAGAGCTCAAGAGTGCTGGGGAGGCTGTGCACACAGAGGCCGATCTGGTGTAGGGAGGCAGAACCTGCGGGAGGATGGGGCATTCTTGCAAGGCGAGACAGGGTTTAGGAGCCTGGGTGGGGGAGAGGGACGTGCACTGTGAGACAGCCTGACATGTATTGTCAGGACTCAGGGGGAGCCAGCATGGTGCCCACATGGGGACAGATGGGGGTTCAGATTGGGGAGTGAGAGCTTGAGCAGAAGGAGGTGAGGGGAGAGGGTGATGGTGGGGATGGTAGAGATGGGAGATTGGTGATATGCAGAGAGATATATTAAATAAGTGAATATATTAAAGATAACAGAAGTCAGATTTGTCATTGCTAGAGAAAAATAAAAGAAAACTAGAATGGATGCTGTGGTATTGGATTGGATTGGGGTATTGGTATTAGCTTATATCTTCTAATACGTAGAGATAAATATAGAAATAAATATATATTAAATGTATGTGTGTGTGTTTATTTTCTAGCTCTGCCCACTGAGAACAATTGGGATTGGCAACCTCCTCCCCATCCAATAGCAATGAGCACACCTAGCACATAGGTATTAATTTCTAAATACCATATTCTTCTAGGAGGAACCAGGGCTCCTCCAACAAATGGCTGATTTCAGGACTGGAGCAGGGAAAGTATCAGTTGAGCCTAGAACATCTTCTGTGCAAGAAAATAGGGAAGTGTCAAGGAATGAGGGGGCCATGTGACAGAAACACAGAAGCCAGTTTCATTAGCCACATGTGATGACATGTGCCTGTGATTCTAGCTGCTTGGGAGACTGAGGCGGGAGGGTCGCTGGAGCCCAGTAGTTTGAGGTTATAGTGAGCTATGATTCCACCACTGCCCTCCAGCCTGGGTGAGAGAGTGAAGCCCTGTCTCAAAAAACAAAATAAAATTTTAAAAGAAGCCACTTTGAAAGTAGATTCCCATTGACCAAACTGTGGACAATTTGAGCATCAACATATATAATAATAATAATAATAATAATAATAGATAATAGATAATTGAATAATATAGGAAACAATGATTTCACAAAGATAAAATAAATTTCAAAACGAAAGTTTAATGAACAACAGGCTACTTATATGGTTTCAAAGTACCTGCCCATAAGATAATCATTAATTGTGAAGGAAAATGATAACTTTATAGTGAGAAATCCTGAAAATCCTAATTCATTCTGGGGACCAAAGTAAACATCATCAGTGCTGAAACTCATTTAAAAAGTGAGCCAGAAAATAGACTGCAATAAGAACACAGTGTGACTTCTGTGATATTTCCTCCTGTTGAAGATTCATAACTTGAATCCAGTCATGAGGAAATACCAGACAAACCCAAATTGAGGGATTTTCTACAAAATGACTGGTCTGTAATCTTCAAAAGAGTCAAAGTCATTAAAGTCACAAAAGACTTACAAAGTATTCCCGACTGAAGAAAACTAATGGAAAAGACAATTAACTGCAGCAGTTGATTCTGAACTGGATCCTGTTGCTATAAAGAACATTATTGTCATGACAATTGACAATAAAAGTGAGTAAAAAGAGCTCCTTATGAAAATGCATGGAAAATTCAATGGGAATGCCATTATGGGAAAGAACTTATGGAAAATCATCTTTAAGAATAATAAATCTTTAAAAAGTAGGCACGGTCTGTACAAATAAAAAAAATGGTTTGTGCTTTTTGTACATGGAGAAAAATTAACAGTTGATCTATAACCAGAATCAAATTTCTATCACTCCAATTAGTTTTTCCTCATAGATTTTGTTTTTGTGCTATGAGTGAGTAAGCGTCCATAAAATAAAACTCAAAACTAAATACCAACAGTACATAACTTACTGGTTGGAGAATGAAGTTGTCTATAAAGCTGCTCTTCATAAGAGCTGTAATCTTAATCTTACCAACCTGTTCACCAACAAGTCAGGCTAAGCATTGATATGCTAAAGTCTTAAACCAAGACTTGGCATATCTATCATCCTATTCTCATGAGAAATAAGCCAAGCACATTTACAACTATGAACTGTTATTTAAATTTACATGACTTATTTTACAGAAATATTGCAATTATTTCAGCTTTGACCTAATGATAACTTAAGGTATCATATGCAAAAATGATTCTGTCCAAAAGAAAATGGTGGTTTCCCTACCAGAGGTCCAGCTCATGTTGTGATTAATTGAATTTGTGGGCTTTTCAACAAAATCATGATTTTATTCTTAACTACAAAATAGCTGTACTTCAACCTTCTTGTTATTCAGTTCAACTTGCACACGTACAACAAGGTTTGAATCTCACAAATGGAGACTGATTATTCTTGAAAATGATTTTCCATAAATTCTTTCCCATAATAAACTTTCCATACATTTCCATAAGAGCAGTAAGGACATCTGTTTGTTCCCTTTCCTTGTCAATCATACATCTATGCTCCTATAAAAACATAGAAGGACTGTGTTTATTCTGGAGGTTCTGTCCAAGGGAGGGAGCAGGTTGTCAGGAAATTTGCCAGAAAGACTGCCTCTTTCGATGGAAGTCAATTTCCTCCTAGTCTATCCTCCATATTGCTGCCAAGGGAGTCAGAGTAGCACAGTGGTTGGCATAAAGCCTGGACTTTGAAATTGGGCAGACATCATTTTAAAGTCTGCCTTTGTCCCTTACAGTATAACCTTGAGAGTGTTACTTAGACTTTCTAAGCCCCCCCCACTTTTTTTTAACCTATATCATGAGGGTAGTTGCTTCCCACTTCACGGAATTCCTGAAAAAAATCAAATAAGACATCATATAAAATACTTAAAACAAGGTCTGACATATAAGTGCTTTAAAAATACCCATTATTGTTATCATTATGGATATTTTAAACTGAAAATCTGATCATGTTTTTAGGATCCCATACTTAACAGTGTATTAACTTCCAAATTCCTGCCATTAAACCTTTTCTAATCATGAGAGCCACACAACATACACACACACAACAACCACCACCAATAACAACAATACCCCAAATAATACCACTATCACCAACATCAGCACCACCACCGGCACAACCAATATCAACAACACTATCATCACCACCACCAACATCACCAACAACATCAACAACACCAATACCAAAAACACCATAACTACCACCAACACCAGTGACACCAATACCAACACTATCAACATCAACAGCAATACCAAAACCAACACCACTATCACACACACCAACAACATTGCCATACCAATAATAACACCACTACCACCAACATCAACACTGATGACGCCAACACCACCAACACCAACACTACCAATGCCAACAACACTAGCACCAACACCAATACCAAAACAATGCCACTACCACCAGCAACAACACAACAGCATACCAAAAACAACGACAACACCTACAACAACATCATTGTCATTTTTGTGTCTACCGGATGACCTTGACAGACATTACTAACAACTCTGAAATTGACTGGAGACCCTGAAGAGCCCTGAGGTCAGAGGTGATGCAGCTGATTGAATCTACAGCAAGAAATAAGTAGTGGCCAGAGCAAATGCCTCACCCATTTCCAGCTGATCCAAAGACATATAGAAGTATTCACACATGTCTTTTCCCCCAGGTGGTCTCATTGCTCACTCTCTCATTTTGTTCAGGTCTCTACTCAATGTCACCTCCATGGAGAAGTCTTCCTTGACTTATAGAAAGTATAAAATAAGCCGAGCTCAGTGGCTCAGCCTGTAATTCCACGCCTTTGGGAGGCTGAGGTGAGTGGATT
>NW_007250895.1:24633-45417 GCF_000164805.1 Carlito syrichta | reverse complement strand
AAAAAAAAAAAAAAAAAAAAGTCTCCAGAGTACCCTTCACTACAAAGCTCTTCATACACATGTAAAGGCATACATTTCTGTATTATATATTTTCTGCTTTCCTGATTGGGATATTTTTATCATGAAAGAGGTTTTTGGAAACATAACTTCACCCTATACTATTGGACCCACAGGCCCCAGGAGTCCAACCTGTGACTGTCATCCAGAAACAAATTTATTCCGAAGTCCTCAGTTCCCTACATCATTGGCTCCAAACTCTTGGCTAGATAAGCAAGGGTGGTCTGGGTCCGGCCTCTCTTGTCTCTCATCTCATGAAACCCCTCCTGTCTCACCTCAGTGCCGAGATACGTCCAGTCTCACCTCTCCATGCTTGGGCTCCTGCCGCCCCTCAGTCTGTAGAGCCTCTGTGTCCCTGTCCTGGGATGCACCTATCCATTTGTAAGGCTCTGTGGGAGGTATTCCCAACCTCTCTTCCTACCATGATCACAAGGAAAATCAAACTAATTCAACATTATGATCAATAGTGTCTTTCTAACCCTTTGCTGAAATTGGCTAGAGCAAGTAAGACTATCCTATCCCTGCATTTTCTCTGGAACTATATGTTCTTTGAAGATGTATGTTTATAATGTTTTCTTTTAATTTCCTTTTAATAGGAGCTCACCCAATTCCATATCAGCTGTAGATTCTGAGGTCTAATGATGATAACATAATATGTGTCTCACCAATACTCGTGGAATTGTACCATGACCCAAATCTATAAAGGAAATTAAATACAGATAGAAATATAAACCTTAGACTCATTTTCCCCCTGCAGATAATTTTACAAACAGCACTCAACTTTAAAATAAAGCAAAAGATTAAACAACCCTTAGTATTGATTTAGTCAGATGCTACATGAATTCATTTCATCATCTTTTAACTTAGCAAGCACTTTAAATAAGGAAGCTCAGTTTTATCAGGCACAAAAGTATATGTCCCAAGAAAGATTTTTAGAGTAGACATTATATCTCAGAAATAATGGCCTTATATTTAAATGCATCATTTTCCATGAAATTTTCTCAAGGCAAAACAAAATAAAACTGGTATCTGATGCATTTCTTATGCCAAAAAAACAATACCCCAGGGTTTAAAACTAGAAGCTATAGTTTAACTTTCCTAAGAATTCAAGATAAGATCTTAAAATAGTAACATAAATAATAAACTAGGCCAGATGCCATATATGAAAAAACTTTTTAGTAGGCTTACACTCTAAATCTTGATCCAAAAGCTTTTGTTTGTTTGTTTTTTGGGGTTTTTTGAGTTGGAGTCTCACTCTGTCACTCAGACTGGAGTGCAGTGGCTGCTCCTGGCCACTGTAGCCTCGACCTGCTGGGCTCCGGCGATCTTTCCGCCTCAGCCTTCCAAGTAGCTGGAACTATAGGTGCACGCTACCACGCCTGGCTAATTTTTGATTTATTGTAGAGATAAGGGCTAGCCAAGATGCCCAGGTGGGTCTCAAACCGTCGGGCTCAGGCAATTCACTCACCTCGGCCTCCCAAAGCACGGGATTACAGGTTGAGCCACCAAGCCCAGCTGATCCAAAAGTTTTGTTTTATATTCAGGCTTTTTATTTCTAGTAAATAATTCTTAACCAAGCATAAGGACCAACATGGGTATTCAGCATTTAAACACAAAAGGAAAATCAGCAAATATACACAAAACAAGATAATTTGTACTTTGAATGTGAAATGATCATCATGATTGTACATTTTATCTCCAAACATCAGTAAATAAGTATCCACCGAAAGTATTCTTCCCTGGAAATGCAAGTGTTGATGAGAAGGATTCTTCTTTAGACTTTTTATTGGAAAGTTCTTTGAAAACCAAGCCTACTTGTAGAAATATCTTAGTTTTATTTTTTGTTCCCTATGTACATCCAAAAAGGATTTGAGGAAAGTTACAAGGAAAGCCACCTATGCAACCCAAGAATCATGTATAATTATATATTTATATTTATGAACAAATGAAAAGAAAATGCCATTTCCTCATTACCACATTGCCTGTCTTTTGTGCTGATGATATGATAGACATTTTTTATATAATCCTAACAAGGAAAAAAAAACTTCAATTGCCAACTGTGTGGCATTCTAAATAACTTAATGGACAATGTGCACTGTTGGAACAAAAGGCACATTCTTCAAATAAAGCCTTCACAGACCTTTATTTAAAAAAAAATTTTTTTTTGAGTTGGAGTCTCACTCTGTCACCCAGGTTGGATTGCAGTGGCACTTTCATAGCCATCCCAGCGTTGACCTGCTGGGCTCTAACAATCTTCCGCCTCAGTCTTCCAAGTAGCTGGAACTACAGGCATGCGCTACCATGCCCGGCTAATTTTTTTATTTATTGTAGAGACAAGGTCTTGCCAATTTGCCCAGGTTGGTCTCAAACCCATGGGCTCAGTCAATCCACTCGCCTTGGCCTCCCAAAGTGCTGGGATTACAGGCTGAGCAACCAAGCCCAGCCTACTAAAATTTTTTAAACTTGGCCTGATGAAGGTATTATGTTGTTAAAAGAAAGCCTTAGACAAATTAGGTTTAATAGAGTTTAACTGAGCAAAGAACAATTCACAAATCAGGCAGCCCCCAGAATCACAGCAGATTCTGAGAGGCTCCAGCACAGACACCTGGTGGAAGAAGCTTTGTGGACAGAAAAAGGAAAGTGATATGCAGAAATGGAAGTGAGGTACAGAAACAACCAGATTGGTTACAGCTCAGTCTGTCTTATTTGAAACTAGTTTGAACAATTGGTCACCTATGAATGGCCTAAACTTGATGATTGGCCAGTCTGCTTACACATGTAATTAGGTTACAGTTCACTATGCACCAAGAAATCTTTATGCTGAACTTCAAATATGTAAGGAGACAGCTTAGGCTAAACCTAACACTGTATACACAGTCAAGATGATGTGATAAGATACTTTCTGACTATCTAGCAAGACGAATTATTGTCTTTTTTATTGTGTCAAATAGTTCTGCTACAGTTGTGTTTGCCAGAGCTCCTTTCTTTGTATGGTTTTTGGTTCAGGTTGGCCACAAGAGAAATGTTGCCAGGTATGAAAGACAGAGTGAAGTGGTAGCTATGCGTTAAGCTCAGAATGTCAGCCTTGGGTCAGGTACCACTGTGGCTCACACATGTTATTGCATCAGCTGGCTCAGGTTGCTGGCATGGGAAGACTATGGCTGGGCCCTCACCTCCAGCTCCCCCCAGATCTCCTTGGAACAGCAGCCTGGCCCATGGTGCCTTCAACAACTCCTGCAACTCATTGGAATCCTGCAGCAAGTTCATGTGTGACTACAGGTGAGTGTACCACGTCTTCGGAAGGTCCCTAGCATCATTGAGGAGGTGGTAAGGGCCTGATAAAAGATATCCTAAACATCTATTCTAGATTTCCTAAATGGTTAAAAGAGATCCTAGAAAAAGATAACACTATTATTGAGTTTTAGTGGGCTTATTGCTTCCTTCAGAGATATTTCAAGCTTCATAGCATAAACAGGGTTTGTAAGGGCAAGTCTACCAACTTTCCCAAGAAGGCTGTCTTTTAGGCCAAGGAAAACAAATGGTACAAAGATGAAACATTCCAGAGAGAACTTTATATTTATAGAACTGATGGGTGTATATATATATATATACATATACATATTCTTTTTTTGTTGTTAAGAATTGATAGAATTAATCAAGCAACTAGTCTCCATGGCTTGGACAAGGTTATCCCCAGAACAGTATATACTGTTTGTTTATTTACTTATTCATTCATTCATTAAAAAATTGAAAAAATATAGATATAGATATATGACTATATAGCCAATTGACCAGAACAAGAAGAAAATACCCTAGGAACTGCCTGGCTCTGCTGGCCTAGAAGCCTAAACTACGCAGTTAAACAAGAAAGAAAAGTTAAGTATGAGGATTAGAAAGGAAGATACATTCTTTGTAAATATTGATTGTCTGCATGGAAAATCCAGTGGGCACTTTAAGCAAGTTATTAATTTGAAGTTTTTTTTGAGTTGGGGTCTCACTCTGTCGCCCAGGTTGGAGTGCAGTGGCACCATCTCAGCTCACTACAGCCTGGACCTCCTGGGTTCAGACAATTCTTTCTCCTTAGCCTCCCAAGTAGCTGGGACTACAGATGCCTGCCACCACACCCAGCTAATTTTTTTTATTTTTTTTGTAGAGATCAATGAGGTTTTACTATGTTGCCCAGGTTTATCTCAAACTCCTGGGTTCAAGCAATCCTCCCACCTGGGCCTCCCAAAGTACTGGGATTGCAGGCGTGAACCACTGTGCCTGGCCTAGAATTTCTTTTCAAAGTTCAGCAAGTTTGCTGGAAAGTTTGAGTGGGGAAAACCTATTGTGTTCTTCCACATAAACAATGACAGATGAGAACATATAATTTTAAAAAATTCTGTTCTATGAACAACAAAAACTACAAAATAGCTCAGAATAAATCTATCAAAAATTATGAAAGACCTTGATGGAGAAAATTATACTACTTTATTGAAAGACATAGAAGACTGATGAGATGTACAGATATATTAAGCTTACAACTAGGAAGACTCAATAATGTACAGATAGCAACTTTTGCCAAATTTATCTAGACAGTCCATGCAAATCCAATCAAGACATTTTGTGGATTTGTGTATGTGTAACTTAAAATTATTCTAACTTCACGCAGAAGAGTAAAGAGCAAGAATAACCAAGTATATTAGCTTTCTATTGCTGCTGCAACAGATTACCACCAACTTAGAGATTTAACTTTTAATATCTTACTGTCCTGAAGCTCAGATGTTCAAAATGAGTCACACAGGGCTAAGATCAGGTTGTTGGCCAGGCTGGGTTTTTCCCGGAGTTTCGAAGGGAGAATCCCTACCTTGTCTATTCCATCGTCTAGAGCCTGCCTACGTTCCTTGGTGACAACACTCTGACCTCTGCATCCATCATCATGTCTCCTTCTCTGATCCTCATCCTCCTTCCTCCTTGGTACAAGAACCCTTTTGATGACATTGGCTCTACCTGGAAAATTCAGAATTATCTCTCTTAATCATTTAGGAAAAGTCCTTTCTGTCACATAAAGTATAAGGACTCTAGGGACTAAGATGTCGACCTCTTTGGGGGAGGGTCATTATTCTGTCTACCAAACCAACGCGATTTTGAAGAAGAACCAGAAGACAGGCCTTGCCATACTAGATACTAAGACTTATAGTAAATCCCTAATAACTAAAATTGGGTATTACTGAAAGAGGTATAAGTAAGCAGAACCCAGAATAGGGTTATCATATATGGTAACTTGGTAAATGACATAAGTAGTTTTACAATTTAGGAGGAAAAGCCAATAAACACTACTGGGACAACTAGTTGTGCATGTAGGAAAAACAATAATTAGATATCATGCTCATCATATAAAAGAGAATAAATTTCAGATAAATTGTATAGACCAAAAGGTGGGGAAAATATTAAAATACAGACAAAAACAGTATGACCTCAGTTAATGAAAAATTTCTAAAATCAATCCCAAAAGAACAAATGATAAATTGTATACATAAAAATGTAATACTCCATAATAAGACACTATGGATAAAGTAAAAACACAAACTGCAAACTCTCAAAAATGTTTGCCATCCATGTAACAACAACAACAACAAAATAATAGTGAGAATATATAGAAAGAACTTCTATACATCTATAAGAAGGTTCACTTGTATAAAAATCAACCCAAAATGGATCAAAGACCTAAATCTAAGAGCTGAATCGATTAAAATCTTAGAAAAAAATAGGGCTAAACCTTCATGACCTTGGATTTGCCAATGGTTTCTTAGATTGGCATCAAAAGCACAAACAACAAAAGAAAAACTAAATTGGAGTTAATCAAAATGCAAAACTTTTGTGCAATCAAAGGACACTATCAAGAAAGTAAAAAGGCAACCTATAAAATGGGAGGAATATTTGCAAATTATGTATCTGATAAGAGTCTAATATATATAATATATAAAGGGCTCTTACAATTCAATAGCGGAAAGATAAACAACTCATTTTAAAATGTCAAGGACTTAGACATTTCCCTAAAGAAGATATATAAATAGTAAACAAGTACATGAAAAGATGCTCAATATCATAAGCCATTAGACAAGTGCAAATCAAAACCACAGTGAGATACCACTTCACATCCAATAGCATGGTCATAATAATAACTTTTTGTAAATGAAAAGTAAGTCTTCGCAAGACTGTGGAGAAATTGGAACTTTCATATATTGCTAAAAGAAATGCAAAAGGATGCAGCTGCTGTGGAAGACATTTCAACTGTTCCTCAAAAAATGACACATGGAATTGCCATATGACCCAGCAATTCCTTTCCTAGGTGTATACTCCCCAAAACTGATTAGGGACTCAAACAGATGCTTGTATGCCAGTGTCCAAAGCAATACTGTTCATAATAACCAAAAGGATGAAACAACAATATCCACTAACTGATAAGTGGATAAACAAAATGTGCCATATATATATATTTCAATATTATTCATCCATAAAAAGGAATAAATTACTGACAGGTACTACATCATGGATAAACCTTGAAAACATTATGGTAAGTGAAAGAAGCCAGACACAAAAGATCACATATTGTTTGTTTCCATATATATGAAATATCCAGATTCAGAAAATTTATAGAGATAACAGATAAGTGGTTTCCAGGAGGAGCGGGTGGGAGGATAATAGAGAGTAACTGCTTGATGTACCCTTTTTGAGTGATGAAAGTTTTAAGTGGTGATAATTGCACTTAATATGGTGTATATATGGTGAATATACTCAGTGTCACTAATGGTCAATTTTATGCTATGTGCATTTTACCACAATAAAAAAGCACAAGTGATAAAACTGTATACATCAAAATGTAATATTCTTTCACAATAAATGACACCATAGATAACGTTAAAAACAAACCACAAACTCTAAAAGACCTCTGCCACTCATGTAGCCAAAACAGCTTGGAATCAAGATTATAAAAATAATTTCTGGCTGGGTGCAGTGGCTCAAGCCTGTAACCCCAGCACTTTGGGAGGCTGAGGTGAGGGGATTGCCTGAGCCCACGGGTTTGAGAAGAGACTGGGCAACATGCGGAGACCTCATTTCTACAATTAATCAAAAAATTAGGTGGGCATGGTAGTACACACCTGTAGTTCAGCAACTTGGAAGGCTGAGACAGAAGGATCACCTAAGCCCAGCAGGTTGGTGCTGTAGTGGCCACGAGCGTGCCACTGCACTCCAGCCTGGGCGACAGAGTGAGACTCCAATTTCAGTCATACAGGAGAGAGATCTTAAATGGCCAAGAAAAATAGTATGAAAATATGGTCAACCTTATCAGTAACTAGAAAAATGCTAATTAAAACATATTTTTCACTGTACCAGGCAAATAGTCACACCTCATTTAAAATGACTGGATAAACCGGGCTCGGTGGCTCAGCCTGTAACCCCACGCTTTGGGAGGCTGAGGTGATTGCCAGAGCCCACGGGTTCAAGACACACCTGGGCAATTTGGTGAGCCCTCATCTCTACAATAAATCAAAAATTAGCCGGGCGTGGTAGTGCATACCTGCAGTTCTGGCTACTTGGAAGGCTGAGGCGGAAGGATCGCTGGAGCCCAGCAGGTCGAGGCTGCGGTGGCTGGGAGCGGCCACTGCACTCCAGTCTAGGCTACAGAATGAGACTCCAACTCAAAAAAATAAAAAATAAAAATAAATTAAAAAGTAAAATAAAATGACTGGATAACTAAATCTCAATTTTTTTAATAGATAAGTATCAATAAAAATACTGAGTAGGAAAAAAGTCAAGTTTCGGACTGATTTGTAGAAAAAACAGACATTGTGTAAAATTTTAAAACACGCAAACCGAATCAAACATTTTAATGAACACAGACATCTATAGTAAAGACACAAAAACATAGAAGGATGGATACCCCACAACTTCCTGATGATGGGTGTCTCTGGAGATGGAGGGACAGGAATGGGATAAAGGTTTCACACCTTCATTTCTTAATAAAAAACTGAAGCACAGGCAACTGCAGGGGGGAGGGGAGACAAGAAGGTGGGATTGACAGTAGTCGAGATCTGCCTGGGGAGCGGGGGCACAACTCATCAACAAGGGTACCTGCACAATGAATATTTGTATACCTAACCCTGAAATGTCCCCACAATTAAAAAATAAAAAAAAATAAACCTGAAGTAAATAAAATACATTGTTGATATTTTAAATTCTAAATAATGGACCCTATGTCTCTGTTATATTTTCTATGCTTTCTGTGAGTCTGAAACCTTTCATAATTAAAGAACCAATAGTTTAGTAATGTAAAGAAATAAAATACACAATTCTACAAAGATAAAGTAAGAAAATGGACTGTGTGTTGGGGAGGGAGGGAGGGAGCAGGAGAGGGAGAGGGGGAGAGAAAGAGAGAGAGAGAGAGAGAGAGATTGAGAGAGACAGAGAGTTTCATGCAATTGAAGCTGCCAAGTTGGGTTTCTTCAAGAAGAGTCCTCATAATAACAACTTTGGTGACACTCCCTAGTCAGAGATCTCTGGACAGCACAGTGCCCAGAGACTTATATATTTGCCCAGGACAATGTGTGCTGCAATCAACTAAGGACACTTCCTGTTGCTTTTCTGGAGAAGACAGCCAAACAAAATTCAGAACAACTGTCAGAAAAACTGTTACCTACTCCTGGCTCATCCAATGTTTTTTATAAACCATGGGTTCATTTATTTGTTTACTGACTTAAACCTTATATAAGCCATAAAATCAAAGGCTGGAGCAAACACAGTCTTCCAGACTACCTTTGCTATTCCCATCACAACTGGGAAAAAAGTCTCCAATCCATTTGCTTTTGAGGCTCTTGCCTGACACCAGCTCATGTTTTCTGAAGAATAACAAAAGGATAATGTTTTCACCACTCTCTCATTTAACAAATGATCTGCAGCTGATTTTCTGGGCGGCAGATTTTGAGTTAACATTCAAACAGCTATACAGAAATAACAACTTACTTTCAAAGTTGGCCAAGAGGTTCAGCCAGCCCACAGTTCAGATCTCTTTCTAAGTATGATGCGTCCAGATAGCCTGCTTGCTCAGCACACAGGAATGCTTAATTTACATGCTACTTTTTCTGACTAATAAACACTCTTTCCTAATACAGGGCTAACTGGCAGAAGCCCTGACTTAGTGTTCTTGGGTATTTTGAACCTTACCCACAGGAGATAAAGCAGGGAATTCTGTTCTGAATAATCATCATGAATTTGTAAATACTTTGTATCAGTCAATATAGCATTAAGATGAAATTTCTGTTTTTCTGTGTAGTAGGATTGGTGACTCTTATTTTCACAGGAGGTTCTGAAATAAGAAGAACATAATTATTCCCTAAGTAGAGTACAAAATAAAATGTATGATCCTTTCCCAAATCTCATTATTCAAAATTTTCTGGAACACAGCCTCCCTTGTTAGGATATGACTTTCTCATGTGCAGGGACTTTGTCCTATTTATTTAGCATAGGACCTAGCATCTAGTTGGCATCTGTTGTGAATAGCGCAAACACCAGATAATCACATGGATCATGGATTGCATTATCTAACCAGGGATCAAGCTATATGCCCTGTCTTCTCTGCTCATGAAAGACTGGATAAGAAAACAACAAAAAAAGGAAGTAAAAATATTAGGATTCTAATCATTTCAATCAATAAAACTATCTTTTGCTTATGAAGAAATCACAGGTACAGCAATTGTAGAAAATGCTATAATCTCACACTAAAAACTGTCATGGTAAATAGCACATGAACAATCAGCCATTCATCTCTAAAGAGCGATTCTTTATATTAAAGGACAAGAGTCAAGATATTAATATTTAAGTGTATATACACAAACATACAAAACAGGAAATGTTACTCAGTATGACCTGACTTTTTGGTTTTGGCTGGCCAACCAAGGGGAAAACCCCTGTCCTGAGCTGGCCTGGTCACATTCACTTTCTGGAATTTGGAAATGGGACAAAGAGAGTAGAGTCGAAGTCTGTGTGTGTGTGACAGCACCTGCAATGTGTACCCTTGGGCACCTTGGGGAGGCCACATTGTGCTGCGTGAGCTAAAAAACAGAAAGGGCCATTCAGTAGAAACAGACACAGGAGGCGAACACTGGTTAACTTCCTGTTGCTGCTATAACAAATTACCATAAATGTAATGGCTTAAAACATGCCTGAGCTCACGGGTTCGAGACCAACCTGGGCAACATGACAAGACCTCATCTCTACAATTAAAAAAAAAATTAGCTGGGCATGGTGGTGCATGCCTGTGGTTCCAACTCAGAAGGCTGAGACAGGAGGATTACCTGAATCCAGCAGGTTGAGACTGCAGAGCATGCCACTGCACTCCAGCCTGGGCAACAGAGTGAGACTCCAACTCAAAACAACAACAACAAAAATGCAGATTTATTATTTTATAGTGCTGGAGATCAAATGTGTAAAGTGGGTTAGCAGGGTTGCAGTCCTTCCGAAGAGCATAGGGGGAATTCCATATCCTTGCTTTTTGTCATATTATAAAGTTTGCCTGAATTCCTTGGCTTATGGCTACAACACTCCAACCACCATTTCCATTGTCCCATCCTCTTCTCTGACTCTGGCCTTCCTGCCTCCCTCTTAAAAGGACCCTTGTATTTACATCAGCCCATCTGGATAGTGCGGGATAACCTCTTCACCTAAAAGTCACTTTTATTTATATTTTTTGAGACAAGATCTTGTTCTGTCATCTAGGCCGGAGTGATGATTATGGCTCCCTGCAGCCTCAAACCCCTGGGTTCAAGTGATCCTTCTGCCTCAGTCTCCCGAGTAGCTGGGACAAGAGCTCCGTGCCACCATGCCTGGTTAATTCTTAAATGTTTTTGTAGAGATGGGGTCTCACTATTTTACCCAAGCTAGTCTGAACTTCTAGCCTCAAGAGATCCTCTTGTCTCAGCCTCCCAAATTGCTGGGATTATAGGAGTAAGCCACTGTGCCTGGCCTTCAAGGTCTTTAACACAGTCACATCTGCCAAGTCTCTTTTGCCATATAAGTAGCATTTTACAGGTTCCAGGGATCAGGTCACTTTAGGCTGGGGTGGGAGAGGGCATTATTCTGATTACCATAAAAACTCAAGAGATGACAGGTAAAGAGGAAGTTCAACCGCAAGCCATTCCCACATTCTCACTATTGGGTGCCATGATACACTCTTATATCCCTATAAGAAGACTTTTGGGTAATAGCTGCCTGGAGTGTTCTGTTGAGAAGAATTCTGAAGACTTACTGGAAGGCCATGGTCAAGGAACAATGTGTGTCATGGATACTAAAGAGGAAAGCTATCTCAGTGTGTCACAAATTCACCATCCTTGCTATGGATTAGATTGTAGAATTAGCATGACTGGGTGTAACAAATGGGGGCTTAAAGTATACAAATTTAAATCTTTGTTAATAGTAGCAGAATAGTAGATAAATAAAGGGTCTCTATATATGGGGGGGGGGACACAAAAGAACCAGAATTTATTTATTAAAATTGTGTATTAAATAACCATTTCTTTAAAAAAAAAATTGTGTATCTATTGTTACATGTTTAAACTTCAGTCACCTTCAAAGTACTCTCCATTTGAGGCAATACACCTATTGAGATGTTTTTCCCACTACTCAAAACAGTTTTGAACTTGTCAATTTGGATGCCTTTTAGTGCTTCTGCCATTTTTGTTTCACCTCTTCCATATCAGCAAAATGTTTCCCTTTGAGGACTTTTTTTCATCCAGGGAAACAAACAAAAAATGTCACTCTGGGTGAGATTGGGTGAACAGGGAGGATGGGGCACGGGGGGCATGCCATTTTTGGTCAAAAACTGCTGAACACTCAGTGCGGTATGGGCAGGTGTGCTCATAAATCAACCATCATGAAATGGGCAAATGAGTTGAAAGTATCTCCAAAAAAAAAATTTTCACTGAAGCCAAACACAGCCTTTCACAACAACTAGCTGGTCCACTGATGCTGATTAGTTCCTAGAACACTTAACTAGCAGGGGAAGCTTGTACTACAGGGACCCACCCCCCCAAAAATAATTCATTTTAGGTGGGCTCCCCTCGTTTCCCTTTGGAGACTGCCTGTCACAGGTCATCTCAGAGGACCGTGAGTGGCTCCATTTTACCATGTACCAAATACCCAGCACTTAGAACTAGACAAAAAAAAATCAGCATAGTGATTTTTCTACCTAACAAAACACAGAAAGTTGCAGTTCAGGGCCCCTGATCCCAAACCTGCATCAAATGGGTATCACATCACACACCAGCTAGGTAGCATGGCCACAGCTGGGAGGCAATCTATCTCACTACGCAACACATTTTCCATGTCAGAGTACTTTCTCATAAGAGAAGGCCACTGATTTCAGGAACCCGAAGTTTTATTTCTGTCCGTTTTGTTTAGTGCCGCGCGCCAGGAGCTCACTTATGCCTGGATCTCTGGCTCACTTGAATAGGGAATTCTGTCCTGAGTGACACTTAATAACCTCAGTAATCACTCACCCCAGTGTTCTCAGGGATTTCACAGTGCTGAAATTACATGATCACATCCACACCAGCCAGACACAAAGACAAGAGGAGCCCATCATCCCCAGAATTTACGAGGAACCCAAGGGCGGGTATCGCTACATTTTTTAAAGCAGCTTCAATAATTCAATCTGTCTCTCAGAATCAGTGAGAACACTTAATAGTAAAGGAGCCAGACTAAATACCTTTGCAAAAGAGACTTCTTCCCGTGAACTGCCTGGAAGTCCTCTTTTCGTGAAGAATTCTTTCCTCTCTGAAGATTTAAGGAGGCGTATGTGATTTAATCCCCCACTGTAGCTTTTAAACCCTGCAGAATGAGTGTTTACAAAGTGGGATCTTTTACTAGATATTGTAAAAGAAATGTCTGAGCGCATGTTTTGCCAAGAAATTAAAATCTAGCCTTTGCCAAGGAGCATAAATATCTTTGGCAGGATCCAGAGCCTCAGTAGCAAAGATGAAAGTAATTGTTGCCTTCAGCCAATTGCTCACACTTGTTACAAAACATATGTCTTCCCCTAGGGTGAATTTTCTCCCCTGATGCAGTCTGGCTCTGGGAGATATCATCCCTGGCTCTGGAGGGCCACATCATTACATCTCTATGTGGTTCAGATACTCACAGTCCACCAAGGCACCGATATTGAGCTGAAATATTTCATCTCTCAGCAAGATGATATTTGCCCTCCTGTAGCGACCAATTTTTAAGAAAGACATTTATATGTTAGCTATGTCATTATTTTCACTGCTTTAAAATCTGATTTGATTTTATTTGTTTTTAGTTTTTATTTTAAAGATAGGTACAGTTCAGGGTTAGTTATACAAATGGTCACTGTACCGGTAAAGTTACCCTGGCAGTTTCTCACTACTACCAAACTCTTTCTTATAGTATTATAATTGCTTGATTTGATTTTCTTCAGCTTTCTAGGTTTTATATAAATGTCAGCAAGCATAATGGGCTACTTAGATTAATGATTGGTCAAAGAAAGTGTAATACTTCAGCAAAAATTTGTGTCATAGTCTGTAACTAGAATTTGATAATACTTGGCAGTTAATTGATTTTACTCTTCCCACGACACAATACTAGGGCTACATTTCTTTTAAAAATGGCCTATAAAACTTTAAAAACTGCTCAACTGCTTGTTTGTGTACTTACCTCACTTTTGTTTTGACTAGTGTGTTCCTGGGAGGGCGGTTCCTCACAATATCCCATGAGGAAACCAAATATTCATCAGACATAATCCCCGTCCTGTAGTAGCTTAGTCAAAAGCAAGAAATGAGATCCACCCACAAAGAGCTATCCTCATCTTCTAATGAGTTTTCTTCTTTTGATCCTTCACCCCACTGCTAGATAAACACGGCTTATTATTTATTATTTGGCTCTTGTCAAAAGCGTCTACCAAAAAAAAAAAAATAGTTACTTCAGATCCTTTTTGAAGAAGAGTAACCAAATTATAAATCACTTTTATAAATCAACGCAATGATATGCAGTGCAGTTACTACTTGGGATTCTTGGGGCTGGGAGATGGAGTAGAAAGAGGAAAAGTCTCTTTTGAGAGAATTATGAATGTAGGGCACTTGGCAATATTGTAAAATTTTAGCTACACATTTTATAGAAAACCTGGACATGGCAGCTTTTAGATTAAAAACTTTTTTAAAAAATAGAACATCCTGGAGAAACTTTAAAAATATATTAATAATATAATTACCAAGATCTTTGCTCATAAAAACACAAATAAAAAGGTCCGAGATGCTTGCTTCTGCCCATTTCCTTGTCTAATAAGTAGTTTTTACAAACCAGAATTTCCTTGAATAAACCAAGCAAGTCAAACTTACTCCAGGAAAAAGAAAAGTAAAATGCAAAAGTTGAAATCTACCATTAAGATTATTACATGATAAACCACTTAAGAGTAACTGTCATCCACTCTATTTAACAAACTTACTAAACCAAAACTTGTATTCAGACAAGCTTTATAAAATACTTTGATTTTATGAAGTAAAATTTAAGTACCTAATTTTTTTAGTCTACCAAGCAATTTATAAACATAATTTTAGGATTATATGTGCTAAGTAAAACAAAGTACATCATAACAGGAAACAGCCTCCCTTAAGAGTCAAAAACAGATCTTCCAAGACTATAGCAAAAATTAAAAGTCCCCAGTAAGTCACTCCAGAATGGGAGTTCCCTTAGGTTTTCCCTATGTTGATTCCCACTGAAGCTCTGACTAAAAAATGGATACTCTTCCCCTCCCCCTTCTCCCAATTATTTTGTTCCCTTTGACACAACTGAAACTGAACTAATATTTTCTGCTATACTGGTAAATACATATGATTGCATTGCTTTTGATTTTGTTGTAGTTTATCATTATTTTTTAAAACTTAACTAAATAAGGGAGAATTTAAGAAATAATTATGGAAAATCCAAACTCTAAAATTAGGAATATGTCCAAAGCACTTATTTCTGATCCTAAAATAATTTCCCTCTACCCCTAAAACCCAGTAAGACTTTGCAGTCACCTTGTCCAACATCCATCTCCTCCACTTCTCTGCATTTCTCAAGTTAGCCAAGGAGTGTTGAAATGTATACTGATAAGAATCAATTTTAGCCGGGCTCGGTGGCTCAGCCTGTAATCCCGCGCCTTTGGGAGGCTGAGGTGAGTGGATTGCCTAAGCCCGCGGGTTCGAGACCCGCCTGGGCAGCGAGACCTCATCTCTACAATAAATCAAAAAATCAGCCGGGCGTGGTAGCGCGCGCCTTTAATTCCGGCTACTCGGAAGGCTGAGGCGGAAGGATCGCCGGAGCCCGGCAGGTCGAGGCTGCGGTGGCCGGGAGCAGCCACTGCACTCCAGTCTGGGCGACAGAGTGAGAGTCCGACTCAAAACAAAAAAAAGAATCAATCTTAGACAGCAAGTGGTTCTTAGACATAAAATTTGACCTTTCCCCTTTATTTCTTTCTTTAAATTTCCCTCACTCTCAAGTCCTCCATTTAAGTCTAATTTCCTCTGTGAGAAACACAGATGCATTATAGGAACATGATGATTTGAATAATGAGTTATCCATCCACCCCTTTCTAGCACATGTTACGAGTTCTGTCCATCTTTGGAGATGGCTATGGTTCAGTGACAGCTCACTAAGGATAGATCTAACTGCGTGATTTCCCCGTATTGGACAAGAACCACTGCATACACATAACACTTATGTCTTGCTCCACACCATTGGCCTTGTAAGGCATGGAACTTGGGATTCAGGTTGCTCAGATCTTAGCCACAAAACCATTCACAACAGCTGAGTATGGAAGACAAAGCCCCTCAAGCCTGCAGAACAAACAACATGTACACTTGAAAAGAAGGGAGTCAAGGACTGACAATCTGAGCAGCAAAGGGATGGAGAGAGGAAGTCATCGGGAAATGAAAGTCAGATTAGCAGCCCAGGGCAAACTGGGAGTTGACTGCATGTTGTTTATGACTCAATATAGAATGCTGCCAAATTTCATTCATGGACTTCTATTCACATCTGAAACACAAACTAAGGAGAAAAAAAAATCCAACAAAAAATAGTAACAAACTCTTAAACAGATTCTGTATTTCCACTTTTTGTAGAAAAACCACAGTTTTGAGAGTGGAGGCTTTTTTAAATAAACGAATTAACTCTTACTATCCCTAAGATAGCAGAAACCAAAGATTTATGAATTTCCATTTTTTCAGATGAGTCATTTATTCCCTTTTTTTATTGGTGTTCCATTCACCTCATTGAAAATAGCCAACACTCAAGATCTGTCCACCTTAGGGCTTTCTTCATAGCCAGGGAGTGAGCCCGTAGACCAAGCCAGAAGTGTCAGAGTTAATGACCCTGAGTAACCCTCAGCCCAGTATTAGGCGTGTAGTTGGTAGACACTCTAACTTCCTCACTCTTCGGTTGATATAACTTTGAGGCCTGTTCTACCCCAGTTGCCAGGGTCCCCGGACTGAGCTCTGTTTGCCCACAGTGGACACTTGTTAACACACGCCTTGGAGGCTGCCTTTCCTTTCCCATCCCACTTCTCCAGTTCCTTCTTGGTATTTCTGGGGATCACTGACCTCTCCAAATTACTTATACCCTAACTTTTAGTGTCTGTTCCTAAGGGAATCCAAATCAAAACAGGATCTCGGCTGAAGGCAAATGCTCATGTTCCACTGAGCCAAAACA
The DNA here is from genome assembly GCF_000164805.1 of Carlito syrichta. Taxonomy (NCBI): domain Eukaryota; kingdom Metazoa; phylum Chordata; class Mammalia; order Primates; family Tarsiidae; genus Carlito; species Carlito syrichta. The sequence continues at coordinate 28,620 of NW_007250895.1, read as the reverse complement.
TGGATGTCATGGCAAATTCATGTAACACCATGAAACAGACTCCCAGGCAGAGCAGTCCAGGTGTGCTTCCATTCAGTCACCGCGCATCTAGCATCTCAAAGGCTCAGTGGGGACTGGAGATGTGGGCCAAGGCGGGCTGGTGACAATATAACAAAAGTGTCAAACTGTAAAGATGACAAACATTAAATGGACCCAGTATTTGCCAGTGTGGGAGAAAACAGGCACTCTCATTTAAACTTCACTGAAGTGGGAAATAAAATTCTTTGAAAGTCCTAGCTATTAAAACTTTGAATGTATGTACATGCTCTGGCCCCAGAATTCCTCTTTTAGGAATTTGTTCTTCAGAAATACTTGCACATGTATGTTTAGGAATTTTCATCAAAACATGTTTCTTTTCATCAAAGCATAATGTCTATCAAAAGGAGATTGAATAAATTGTGGCACCTTTATATAATAAAATTCTACATAGCATTTTTAAAATTAGATAAACCTATATGTATTAAGGTAGAAAATCTAAGACATATTTAAAAATTGGAAAAGTTAATTACAAAGCACAGTCTCGTTTTCTTTTTAAAAAGTATATATAAAGTAAACCAGAACATATGGAAAGATATGCTGTGTTCTAGATTGGAAGACTAAACATAATAGAGATGTCAGTTTTAAGTTATTTCACAAATGTAATGCAATCTCAGTTTTTTTAAAAAAAAATCAGATTTCTTTTCTGGAGTTAGACAAATCAATTCTAAACTTCAGGCTAAAAATTAAATAAACAAGCCAGGCATGGTGGCTCACACTTATAATTCTAGCATTTTGGGAGGCCAAGGCAGGAGGATTGCTTGAACCCTGGAGTTAAAGATCAGCCTGGGCAACATAGTAAAAAAGAAAAAATTTTTTTAAATTAAAAAAATTAAAAATAAAAATAGCTTGGTGTGTGGTGCATGCCAGTAGCTCCAGATACTTGGGAGCCTGAGGTGGAAGGATCACCTGAGACCAGGAGATCGCGGTTGCAGTGAGCCATGATCATGCCACTGCACTCCAGCCTAGACAACAGAGTGAGACCCTGACTGGAAAAAACAAATAATAATAAAATAAATAAATAAACAAGAATAGCCAGGAGAGCCTTAAAAAGAATGTGCTATTGTTGGGTTGGAGGGTCAGAAATGAAAATAAGACGTGAGCCTCTATCAGATATTAAAACATGTCATAAAGGCATCTGTAGAGAGGATTAAGATGGCTGACATGAGGCAACTAGAGTGAGTTTCTCCTACAACGTAAACTGAGATAGAGTTTGGTATTTCCTCAGCACCTAGAGAGAAACAGACCAGTAGCATACCCCATGAGTCTCCAAAGAAGCAGTAAAAACTACTAAGAACAAAGAAGAAGAAAAAAAATCCACCCTGGCCTGGAACTGGACTCTTGCCTGTACCACCACAGCCCACCATAGTCTCCGAATGCAGTGGGGAAGGTGGGGAAGGGAAATTTAGGAGCTCTGTACTCCTGCTGCAAACCTGCAGGGCTTCCTGAGGCTTGCAGGACCCCAGTCCCGCATGGGAAACTGCCAAACCAACAGCGGTGCTCTGCTGGGGAGTTGTATAGGGAAAAAAGCCTTTAGCAGTGTCAGCCACTATTTCCTAGAACCTCAACCCTTGCAGGGTGGAGCAATTGTTTTCCAGCTGGCTTGGGAGGGAATGAGCCCGAAGGGCAAAATTCACACCTGCAGACAGTTCCTGGCCAGATGGGTTGCCTGAGACATCTGAAGCCCTGAGGACGACCACACTTTGGCATTCAGATCACAGATTGCCTGAGGCCAAGTCAGGAACCAGGTGGAACTTGCTGCCAACAACTCACTTCCCTTGTGAACTCTCCTGTGCCTATTCTGCACAACAGCATTACCCCAGTAACCTGAGACTTCTTCCTAATCCCCACTGGGTAGCTAAGACTGCACACTTATGGGTTGCTTCAGCTCCTCTCCCCTGTACTACCCCAAGGTCCCAAACAGACGGAAAACTTGGAAAATCTCCAGAGCCCCGCCCTCAGCCTAGGTTGGATGGGCATTTCTTTGGAGCAACACTCACTAAGGAGAATCCCAACAGCCACCTTTGCAGCCAGCTTTCTCCCACAAGAACGATCTCCTGGCCAGAGGTCAACAGTATAACCCATCACATGGGACACAACACCTCAGCTTTGGGGAAGGCCTGATCCCAAATGCCAGCTAACAACACTTTTCAAGCGATTGTGGCCACTCAGGACACCATGAGCCAGTGCAGGTAAAGAGCACAGGGCTGGCCGGGCTCGGTGGCTCAGCCTGTAATCCCGCGCTTTGGGAGGACGAGGTGAGTGGATTGCCTGAGTCCACGGGTTCGAGACCCACCTGGGCAACTTGGCGAGACCTCATGTCTACAATAAATCAAAAAATTAGCCGGGTGTGGTAGCGCGCGCCTGTAGTTCCGGCTGCTTGGAAGGCTGAGGCGGAAGGATCGCACTCCAGTCTGGGCGACAGAGTGAGACTCCAACTCCAAAAAAAAAAAAGAAAAACTAAAAAACAATAGATGCTGGCATGAATGCGGAGAAAAGGGAACACATACACTGTTGGGGGAAGTTTAAATTAGTACAACCTCTACGGAAAGTCGTATGGAGATTACTCAAAGAACTAAAAGTAAATCTACCATTTGATCCAGCAATCCCACTATAGGTATCTCCTCTAAGAAACTGAGGTCATTATATAACAAAGACACCTGCACCCATATGTTCTTCACAGCACGATTCACAATTGCAAAAATGTGGAATCAACCTAAATGACGATCAGTAGATAATAGAAATGTGGTATATATATACCATGGAACTCTATGCAACCATAAAAAAGAATGAAATCATATCCTTTTCAGCAACATGGACGGAGCTGGAGACCATTATCCTAAGTAAAATGATTCAGAAACAGAAAACCGAACACCGTGTGTTCTCACTCGTAGGCGGGAGCTAAACAGTCACAAAGATGGAAATGACAGTGGGGACCAATATGGGGGAAGAAGGGATTAATGTTTTGAAACTACCGAGGGGACACAATGTTCACTATCTAGGGAATGGGCCACCTGAGACCCAATCCCCACCACTACACACTATGTCCATGTAACAGACACACACGTGTACCCTTGAATAAAAAAAAAAAAAAAACTCTCTAGTTAAGTTGTGTGGTACTGGCTAATAGACTATGGCATGAATGAGAGATGGACCAAGAGAGATGACCCAAGCAACAATAGAAACTATTACGGTTGAGCCAAATTGACATGGAAATGTAGTCAGTGATGTAGGTGGCATTTCGAATCAGAGAGGAAGAGATGGATTTCAACCCGTTTTTAAAGTTTACAATTTTTTTGAAAAGCAGGATTTATTAAGAGGACAAAAAAGCTCCCACAGTGGGAGGGGACCTGCAGGGGTTGCCCAACAAAATTTTTAACTTAAGAAAATTTATATGAATAGACATGAGGCTTTTTGCCATGCGAAACCTTTTTTATTTCATTGTGTACATTTTAAGTCCGAGATCGGGAGCTTTCCCAACTCTCAAGTTTTAACTAAATTCATCATGTTTCCTTTTAATCTTAAAATGGGTTTCCTTTTAAGATTAAAATGGGCTCAAAGATACAATTGGATCCATATTCTATACCACATACCAAGATACATTCTAAATGAATCAGATGCCTAAATGGACAGAATGAGCCCATTTTAATATTCAAAGGAAACATGACGACTTTAGTTAAAACTTGAGAGTTGGGAACCCTCCCGATCTCGGACTTCAAATGCACACAACGAAATAACAAAAGGTTTCACGTGGCAAAAAGCGTCATAAACAAAGACAAAAGACAAACTGGGAAAACACTTGCAAGGTGTATCATGGAGTACCCTCCGTGGTAGACACAGACCCCCCAAGACCGTGCAGACCTCCGCCCCGCGCGCGGCCACGTGCGGCCCGGCCGCTCCCGCCCCGGCGGC
>NW_007250895.1:22701-24400 GCF_000164805.1 Carlito syrichta | reverse complement strand
GGGCGCCCTTCCCCCTCCGCGGCCTCTCAGCGTCTCCACTTCCGCGCGGAGTGGCGGAGGCCGGACGGCGAGACGCCGGGCGCCGGGCCCCGGCCTTCCGCCCCGCGGGGTCCAGCGACACCGTCCTCAGGCCTCTGCCTCGCGCGCCCAGCGCCCCTCGCTCCTCTCCTCCTGCCCCACCCGCGCGCCCCTTTGGCCGGCCTGCCCGCCCGCGGCCCCGAGCTCCTTCTTCTTACGATGAGGTTGCGAGCTGCCCCCCGGCCCGCGACTCTGCCCCTCACACCGGCCTTCCCGCGCGAGGCAGCGGCCCTTGGCCTCCGCCCAGCGGGTGCTCAGCAAGTGTTCGCTAAATGGGCAGGCGGATGATGACGTCTCGCAGTCCTGTGTCAAGGCCCGGAGGCAGAAGAGATCGGAAGGGTTAAGCAGTGGGGTGTCCAAGAATCAGACCCGGAGTCGCAGCGCTGCCCCTTCCTAGCTGTGGGCTTGGGGCAAGTGCCATGACCTCCCTGAGCTTCAGCTCCATCGTCAGGAGGTGGAGATGAAAAGAGTTTCTGCCTTGTCGTGGAGGCTTAAATGGGTCCGTGCATGCAAAGTTAAGCACAGCGCCTGACACGGTGCATTTTCAGGAAAGGATCTCCCTCCGCTGCCATTAGCTTGTGCCGGCCTTTCTTTCTCCTGTAGTCACCTTTCTGTATGTCTCTGACTTTCATTTTTCCTTCTCTACTTCTACTTCTTTCCCGGCTCTTTTTTCCTTCCCCTCCTTCTCCCTGGGATTCAGGCGTTTCGTTCTGTTCTGTTGCTTCTGTTCCATCTGTTGGCAGAATGGGGTGCCAGCCAGGGTGCACCCTTTTCTCATCTACCGGAGTGATCAGTTGCATTTGGGGTTAACTGCCTCCTTGCAGCCAAAGTCTTGTACACTTTAAGGAAAGGACTTCTGGGAAATCCCCAAGCCCAGATCCCAGGCGTGGGCAGAATCTGGCAGTGAAGCCTACCTTGTGGTCACCGGTGTCTCTTTTCTTTTAAGCTGCGAGACTTTTTCTCACACTCAGCTATAATGTACCTTGATAAACCTCTGACCTTGCTTTTCTGGTAATCTGACTTACATTCCATGTCCATAGTTATTTGGGTTTGTTGTGGGTCAGCCACTGGGCCAGGTTCTAGGGGTGCTGTGGTGGACCATACAGACCCAGTCGCAACCCTTGGGGAGCTCATAATCTGAACTTTGAGCTTTCAAAAGGAGAACCAAGTGCAGGTGGAGGTGAGGCTCTACTTGAGTCTTCAGGACCGACTGGAAAAAAAAAAAGATTGTGAAGAAAAAGACTCACAAGAAAAGACCTAAAAGGCTTATAGAAAAATAAAAGCAAACGATCCTTAACATATAAAAAAGTACAATCTCACTCACACGAAGAAAAATGAAAATTAAAATATAATGAGGTATTATGTCTTTACCGGAAGATTGACAAAAAAATTCAAAATCTACAATTTACTCTGTTCACCAAGTTGAGGAGAAATGGGCACTCTTATACATTGTTGGTGGGGAGGCATAATTGGGAACTCCTATGGAGAGGAATTTAACAATATCTAGAAAAATTATATGTATGTATTCCTTGACTCAGTCATCCCACTTTTAGAAATCTATCCCGCCGGGCTCGGTGGCTCAGCCTGTAATCCCGCGCCTTTGGGAGGCTGAGGTGAGTCG
>NW_007250895.1:19827-22392 GCF_000164805.1 Carlito syrichta | reverse complement strand
ACACACACACACACACACACACACACACACCTCATTATTGTGACAATAGTAAAAGATTGAAATCAACCCAAATATCTGTCAAATATGAAGGTAGTATTTTATATAAGGAGGGCTCCAAAAAAACCTAGAATTATTTTCTGGAGGGTGGGCCCCTTATAATACAGGCTTTCCTGGCTAGGTAAGTGTTCTAGGAACCCAGTGTGTCAGCTAGTGTTCTGAGAGGCTGCATTTGGCTTCAGTGAACTTTTTTTGTGGCAAACAGGTGACTGGTTCTTTCACCATGACAACACTCCTACCCACAGCGCACTGAGTGTACATCAGTTGTTTTTTGCCTTTTTTTTTTTTTTTTTTTTTTTTTTTACCAAAAATGACATGACCCCTGTGCTCCACCTTCCCTATTCATCTTGCCCTCATTGACTTTGTTTGTTTGCCTGGATAAAAAAAGTCCTCAAAGGGAAATATTTTGCCAGTGTGGAAAAAGAGAAACAAACAACGGCAGAAACACTAAAAGCTATCAAAACTGATGAGTTCAAAACTGTTTTGAGCAATGGAAAAAAGCATCTTGATAGGTGAATTGCCTCAAACAGAATACTTGGAAGGTGCTTGATGTTTAAACATGTAAAAATAAATACATGATTTTTTATAAATTCCATTGGGGGGGAGTCCTCTCTCTTATATTGATATAGAATGATCTTCAGAATGCATTTTTAAATTATTATTTTTTTGAGTTGGAATCTCACTCTGGCACCCAGGCTGGAGTGCAGTGGCACGCTCACAGCCACCGCAGCCTCGACCTGTTGGCCTCAGGCGATGCTTCTGCCTCAGCCTTCCAAGTAGCTGGGACTACAGATGCCCGTCACCACACTTGGTTAATTTTTTGATTTATTGTAGAGATGAGGTCTTACTAAGTTGCCCAGGCTGGTCTTGAACCCTTGGGCTCAGGCAATTCTCTCACCTCGGCCTCCCAAAGTGCTTTAAATTATTTTTAAAGCAAAGTGTTAAATAGTATGAATAGCATGCTTTTTTTTTTAAGTGAGAAAGGGGAATACAAATATACAGTCATATATCACTTGATGACACAGTCAGTGATAGACCTCATCTACAACCGTAGTCCCATTAGACCAAAATGGAGCATACCTAAACAAGTGTACCTTTTCTTTCATACTATAATTTTTACTGTACCTTTTCTATTCTGATGTGTTTAGAGACACAAATACCATTGTGGCCCAATTGCCCACATTATTCAGTACAGTAACATGCTGCACAGGTTATAGCCTAGGAGCCATAGGTTGTGCTATACAGCCCCGGTGTGCAGTAGAGTACGCCATCTGGGTCTGTATGAGTATACTCTGCAATGTTTGCAGAATACTGAAATTGCCTAATGACACATTTCTCAGAATATATGTATTATATTCTCAAAATGTAAACACTAAGCGGTTAAGTGAAAAACTAATAAAAGTGGCTATGTATAGGAGAGAAAATAGAAGAGTCAGGGATAGAGGCAATATTTCTCTGAAGACACCTTGTTATAGTTTTACTGGGATACATGTAGCATGTGCTTTTTAAAAAATTTTATTCAAAAAAGAAATCAAAATGCAAAGAGTTGTTTCCATACATTTAAAGCAAACTGAAAAAAATGAAATTAATTATGTATCAATTGGTAACAAGGTCAAAAAAAAAGAAAAACTTTAAGTAACTTTAGAACAGTAGTTTCTTATATTTTTAGTGGCATATAGTTGGTAACTGCAAATAAATTTCAACATCAACCCCAGTTTTATTAGTAGTAATATTTGTATTTTTTTAACTATTTGATATATTGCAAGATAAATAAGCAATGGTGTTACTATTACAGGAAACCAACACTTTTAGGATAAAAGTAGAGAATTATAAAATCAAAGTTAAGTAAATGTTCTGTGATTATATCTTAAGTGGAAATATCAATATGAATTAATAATTTAAAATTTTTTTTCTACTTCTGACTACTGAAAAGTCACATAACAATGAGCACTTGCACCATGCAGAATTTGGTCTTTAAATACCATCCTCACACCCTGGGAGTCGAAGGAGAAACACCAAAGAGGATTTCTCAGAGGAATGATTAATTCCATATTTGCAAAGAAAAAGAAAAAAGAAAAGCAAATGTACAATATGATTCTAAGACATTTTCTTGTGCCAGAAGTCAAAGTAAGTTTTTAAAGATAATTAGGGTCATATGCTGGGGGTACCAAAACATGTATATACATTTTTTTTTTTTTTTTTTGAGTTGGAGTCTCACTCTGTCGTCCAGACTGGAGCGCAGTCACACGCTACTCGCCACCGCAAGCCTCAACCTGCTGGGCTCCAGCGATCCTTCCACCTCAGACTTCCAAGTAGCCGGAACGACAGGCGCGCGCTACCACGCCCGGCTAATTTTTTGATTTATTGTAGAGATGAGGTCTCGCCAATTTGCCCAGGCGGGTCTCGAACCCGCGGGCTCAGGCAATCCACTCGCCTCGGCCTCCCAAAGCGCGGGATTACAGGCTGAGCCACCGAGCCCGGCTTGTATACATGTTTTTGTTTGTTTGT
>NW_007250895.1:0-19371 GCF_000164805.1 Carlito syrichta | reverse complement strand
TCGCCGGAGCCCGGCAGGTCGAGGCTGCGGTGGCCGGAGCGGCCACTGCACTCCAGTCTGAGCGACAGAGACTCCAACTCAAAAAAAAAGAAACGTCCGCTGTAATCAGAAGTATCTGAACATTGATGGTAACCACTTTAAGCACCTCTTGTAATTACAGAAGCCAAATATGACTTGTATTCATCTTATTAAGTATTACAATTTTAATACAGTCTTTTCCTTTCTTAAAGCATGTATACATTTTTTGGTACTCTCAGTATATAAAGGACAGAGAACCCGGTTTGAATGAGTTCTCCACAGTCAACTTAAAAATAAAAAAGAATCATGTAATTGAAGTCAAATTTAAAAAAAAATTATTTTAAAGATGTGGGGTACAATTTATAGTTCGGTACACATATGGTCATTGTACAGTTAAAGTTTGGGCCTCACTTCGGTCCCCACTTCACCTGGTTTGAGATCAGGTACCCTTGATGAAGTATGCCGCCGGCCCAGCAGTTTCCTGCTACTGCCAATTCTTTTCAACAACAATTATGATAATTGTTCAGGGTCCACTGAGTGAGAACATGTGGTACTCAGTTCTTTGTTTCTGGGAGAGATCACTGAGTGTTGTAGACTCTAAGTTCATTCAAGTTGTTGCAAAGTACCTAATTTTGTCCTTCTTTATGACTGTGTAATAGTCCATTGTGTATATGTACCACATTTTTTAAATCCAGCCCTCTTTCAATGGGCAGCATGGTTGTTTCCTTGTTTTTGCTATTGTGAATAATGCTGCATTAAACACGCGTGTGCAGGTATCTTTTTCATAGAGTGATTTGAGCTCCTCTGGGTATATTCCCAGAAGGGGGATTGCTGGGTCCTATGGAAGGATGATTTTTAGATCTTTTAGGACTTGACACACTGTTTTCCATAGAGGTTGTACTAGTTTACACTCCTGCCAATGTGTAGAAGTGTTCCCTATTCCCCGCATTCTCTCCAGCATCTGTTGCTTTTTGAGTTAGTGATGACGGCCATCCTGACTGGTGGCACCTCAGTGTGGTTTTAATTTTCATTTCTTTGATGATTAGTGAGTCTGAGCATTTTTTCATGTATCTGTATATGTCTTCTTTTGAGAAGTTTCTATTCATATATTTTGTCCGCGTTTGAATAGGGCTGTTTGTTTTTTTCTTTTCAGCATGTTTGAGTTCCTTATATAGGTCCTAGATGTTAGCCCCTTAACAGATATATAGTTGGCAAATATTTTTCCCATTCTGGGCCGTCTCTCCACTCTCTCAATGGTTTCTTTTGCTTTGCAAAAGCTTTTCAGTTTGAGGTTCCACTTGTCTATCTTATCTCTTATAGCATGGGCACTTGGGACTCGGTTCTCCTACCTACATTTGGCGGCCATCGACCATTGTAGGGTTCCCAGCAGCACCCCGTGTTTTCTAAGGTTCCTATAGTTTGCGGGTTTATGTTTAGGTCTTTGGTCCATTTAGAGCTGGTTTTTGTGTATGGTGATAGGTGAAGTCTTGTTTTAATCTACTGAGCTTATAAAGATACTGAACCAAAAAAAGTCCTCAAGAATTATATTCATTGGGAATAGCTTGTGTAGATACTCTGTATTTCTATTAATTATGTATCCATTGGTAACATATTCATATATGAAATTATGGTAATTAAAGGAGGATGTGGTAATTAAAGGAGAAGAATTAGGTATTTATTGTGTTTTTCTGTACAAATTATATTTCAAAGTATCCAGATAGCCCTAATAGATGTTGGAAAGTGCCTCATTACAAAATGCTTTCAGCTGATCAGTATTGAAGGAATGATACAATTCAAAAACATCTCTTTTGCAATCTCTGATAAAATAATTGATGCAGGCTGTAGCCATCAACAAATACTAAAATCCTAGAAGAAAGGCCAGGGGGGACTAGATATTTGCAGGGTGCCAGGCACTGATTACTTGTTTGTTGTAAGGGGGAAAGGAAAACTTTATATTGAAGAGACCTTGCCGCCCCCTGACCACACTGATAAATCTTGACAACACTAACAGTGGAACAACTAGATAGTGTGTGTTTCCTCAAGTAATATAATCTGAAAGACATGGAATCATCTGTGAAGTATTCTCACTAAAAAGTTAATCCTGAATCTAATCAACTGTAAAAAAAATATTTCATACAGTTGTAAGGCAACTGAAAATGGAAAGAGAAACTGAAATAGGTTGGATATTAAATGGAGGAATTATTGTCAATTTTGTTAAGTGCAATTAGAAAAATGAGCACTTTTTTTTTTTTTACTTCTTGGAACTGTATGCTGAAGTGTTTAGGGGTAAAATATCATGTCTTGCATTTGCTTTAAATGCTTCAGCAAAAAATAAAAAGATGAAATATGGCAAAATATTAATCCCTATTAAATTTAGACGGTAAGTGCTCTCATAATTCATTATAATGGTCTATCTTCTGAATGTATATTTGAAATTTTTCAAAAAAATTAAAGAGCTTCTAAGAACTAAATTTTAATATATCCCATTTTTATTCACAGATATGATTTTCTATGTACAGAGAAAGTTTTACTTTTACTCATTCATTAATCGGGGGTGTGTGTGTGTGTGTGTGTGTGTGTGTGTGTGTGTGTGTGTGTACATATGATTGTCACTCCTCCTCCTAACAGGAAGAGACATAATCCAGGTCCTCATGCAATCTACATCAGAGCAGAGGAAGCAAACATTAAACTAGTTATAAAATTAATTGTTAAATGGCAGTTGTGATGAGACCTCAAAAGAGAAGCCCAGCCTGTGAAGAGAGCATCCATCTAACAGTAGGAGGTCTGGCCTGGCCTGGGGAAGAGATGGTCCAGCCAAATGCAAGACAAATGTATTATTCCCCAAACTCAATAAAATCTTATAACCTCATGAAGAAGCGGCTGAATTATTGGCAACAAGAGAAGACTTAAAGGTTATGTGCCAGAGTCAGCTTTCAGAGGGGCCCAGGGGCCAGTCAGGTGAAGACAGTGTCCAAGGGCACAGAATTCCTAGGGACCCAAGATTTGCTGTGCGTTAATCTAACAGGAGCACTGACTCCTTACTAAACCTGACCAGACAGAGGAGGCAGTGCAGAGAGAGAAGCTGGCTAGAGACTTCCTGCCTGGAATTAGCTGAATTCCATTTGTAGATGGAGTAAGCCAAAGGGCCAGCTGGGAAAAGCTGGGGCCGAGGAAGCCCGGGGCTCACCCAAGCACACACAAACTTGGATGAAAGGTCAGACTTGAGTTTGTTTACAAACAGCAGTGCATTACTTGAATTCCCCAAAGTAATACTCTGGAGGAGTATTAACTATTAACTAGAAGTCCCTCCAGAATGCAGATTTCTCTCAGAAGAATAATAACACATCTTGAACTGTCTCTTGAGCTTGGCTTGATATCCTTCCTGGAGTAGTCAAGGTAGAATATCTTTCTATTTCCTAACCCTTTACAGATGAGATAAATGTGGTGAGTCTAAAAGAGGCTAGACCTCTTGTTAGTCTTTTTTTTTAAAAAATGAAACATTTAAAGTACACTGAGAAGTATGCACAATAATATACAAACATACCTACTCCCAGAATTGGAAATTTTAACATGATTAAGAGATTTGTTATTTACAAATAACACATTACACTTACAGTTGAAGTACTTTTCATACCCTTCTCCAAACCCATTTGCTTTTTCTCACAGTGGCAGCTTCTCACCCATGTTTTTATATTTTTCTTATATATATGAAACACGTATAATACATATAGAGTAGTTTTATGCATCTTTTAGCAGTTTTTACAATAAATTACCCAAGTCTTATCATACTATAAAGTAGCAATCTGCAAATCATTTTGTCAGTTAATATTGTTTTTCAAGATTCATAAATACAAATCCAGCTTATTCACTTTAATTATTGAATATACTACAATGCATTCATTTCTCCTACCGGTAGGCATTTTTAAATTGTAAATTTTAAAGATTACAGATCATGCTGCTGCAATAAACTACCTTGTATAATATTTTAGGTAAACATGTGCAATAATTTATCTAATCTATATGAAGAAGGGAATTGATATGTTTCTACCTTTTTATCTCAATATGACTCTAGCATCTTGAAGAGCAGAACCTAACTTTCAATTGCTTTGAACTTAGAGGTGATGGTGAAATTTAGCAGGATTGATGGACAATACCACCTTGTGGAATGATGAACACGCTTGTATTTGTAGGGCAGTTATACATTGTTTAATTTATTTATTATAATTTTGCTAATCTGTTAATGACTATTGTGTATTATAATTTACTATTGTAAATATCTTTTATTATAATTTTCTATTTTATTGGTATATACTCCTTTTATCCTAAAGTATCTAATAAAATAAACCTTACCTCCTCTGGAGGAACTCCAGAATCACACCTTCTTCCCATCTTTATAAACCAAGAGCTATTTTTATATCAAACTGCATATACATTAATTTTCTCATCTTGTAATAATAAAAACTGTTTAAAAATGTGGCACATATACACAATGGAATATTACACAGCCATAAAGAAGGACAAACATATGGACTCTGCAGCACCTTGGATGGATTTAGAGTCGATCATACTCAGTGATCTATCACAGAAACAGAGAGCAGAGTACCATATGTTCTCACTCATTAGTGGACCTTGAACAATTATAATACTATAAGAAAGTGATTGGCAGTAGTGGGAAACTATCAGGGGATGGGGGGTGGGATTGGCAGTTGAGGGAAACTGCTAGGGGAGGGAGGGGAATACCTCATCAGCAAGGGAACCTGCATAATCAACATTTGTATACCTAACCCTGAATTGTACTCCACATCTTTATAATAATTTAAAAAAATAAAAATATAAACAAAAAATAATAAAATAACTGTTCAATCCAAGTTTGGGGTCTTTAGGAAATAACCAGTGTTACTATACTGTTTATCTAATTTCAGCTACAAAAATCTTAATATTCAAGCTATTCTATAGTTTCTTCAAGAATACCTACTTAAATTGCATCACTGGTCTAGAATCCAGCTGAGCCCACCTCTAAAATCCAAACTTTTGACTTAATAAATATTTATTAACATATTCAAGTATTTGATTTCAACTATTTATATATGTAATCATATATCCCCTAGGAAGATATGAGAGAATCAAACATTAGGAGCAAACTAAGTCAACAACTAGAGCAAATTGTGACTTGATGAATTTCTCTAATAACTGTTCATGGCTAAATTTTCTTTTTCCTTTTTGTCATTGTCTTATTTTCCAGCCACAAAGGAGATAATTCAATGACTCTTTCATTCACATTTTCTTGGGAGGGGGAAGATTGTAGCTTTAGTCAACTCACGAAAATGTCAAGATTTATTGAGTTGATTTAATTCAGTTAGTTAAAACAAATCAGGTTATCTTGACTGAGACCACAATTAGATGGTATTATCTGGCAAAAATATGAGCTAAACTTCAGCCAAACACAGCAGGAATAAATAGTCTGTTTTTCATTCTCAAAGATATCCTCTAAACTTTAGATGACCTGGTTGGTACCATTCCAGAATGGGTCAGAAACCCTGGATTCTCCCCTATTCTGAGTTGTACAGCTTAAGCTGCATCAGAAGGAAGGAACTCCACTTTGTATGTGAACACCAATAACTATTAAATTGAATAAGCAAATTCTGAGGGCCATACAGATGAGTTAAGGGAAACTTGTTCAACCTTCTAGGTACTTTCAGTTCCTGTGCAGATCTGTGCATCCTGAACATTTCAAAAACACATAAGCAACCATGTGAACCAGATATTCATATTGTTAATCTCACCAGATGGAAACAAAATTTTACTTTTTCTGAGAAGACAGTGTATGTTTTCAGGCATTCTCCAAATATGATATTTATATGTGGTGGGTTTTGAGGGACAGGATTGCAGATTGGAGAAAACTGTATTGCTAATTTGCACTTCAGCTGGACCCCACCAGTTGAGAGCCACTGACTTGGGCAAATGCTGAGGCACCCACTCACCCTCTCCATCTACAGAGCAGTCTCAGAGATATAAAATCCAGATTCAATCATAGCTAACGTTTTTTAGCACTTACTGTGTTCCAGGTACTGCTCTATGTGCTTTCACTTTTGTTAATTCATCTAATCTTCCATAACCACATGAGACAGATGATATTATTCTCATTTTACAGATAAGGAAATTGAGATAGAGAAGATAAGTAACTTGTTCAAGCTCCACAGCTCTGAGGCATTAGACTACAGTGTATCTTACACAGCTCCAGTCAGCTACACAGTGGCTATGGTCCAGTGCCCTCAGGGAGCCTGGATCCCGTTAAGAGCCATTCCAGAATTTGGGATCTCATTGCCAGACTCAAAATCCAGAAAGAAAGACAAAGAAAACCAATCGTGAAACCTGCCATTCACCTCTAAGATGACCATCAGAAAATCCTGACCTTGGAAGACCCTTCAAATCAAAGCCAGTCTGGAACCAGATCAGGCTTCCTGATTTTTTTCCCAGTCTAGAGTTTCATAAACTTTATTAATAATTCTTCAGATATTCATAATTTAACCACTAATCATACTGAGTCACAATGAATATGAATATATTAAAGTTTATAGAAGTCCTGCAGTAAAGAAACATGTTTAGTGTTGTTGAAGCTAGAATTTTCCAAACTTGTATTCCTTAACATTCCATGGAATACCATTTGAGACCAGTGCTCCAGAATGAAGTTGACCAGTGACATCTTAAGACAGGTGTAGATACACTCTGGTCTGTGGTCTTGAAAACATTGCACAAGGGCTGTGATAGCTCCACTCCGCCAGTGTGGACCCAGGAAGACCTTCTCTAAAACCTTTGGCAGGGCCAGTGTTCTAAGGTCGGCATTCCACACCCTCAGGCCTAAGCTTAGCTTCCTAAGTCCCCTTGGACTTTTCTATCCAACGACTTGGTGTGTGGCCCCAACCAACTTGAAAATGAGCCATTCAGTTCTGATCCCAAAACCAGGCAGCAAGACATTTTGTTTGGATTTTCAGAAGATCCTTGGCAACTTTCCAAATAAGCGACTCCTCAATAAGCAGTGAGTCACAAACATCCATTATGGACAGGAGCAACCGGGTAATAATAGAACAGACGCACGCTGTCCTTATGGCCTTTTCTCCAAAGGAGGGTGAGCCTAAATTGAATTAAGTTTGTTCCCACAGTATGCTATTCAGTGTTTCTTAGGGTATGAGAAACCTGGAATTTACAAGATAAGCCACAAATGAATTGCTGTTTACTCAAGTCACACAACTCATAGAAAGTCAAATTCCTCCGTGGCCAAACAGCATCTAGTTCCCACTCTATCAAAGAAACCAAGCCGGGCAGTGACCACCTTAGAGATCTCTACTGTTTCATCCAACCAGGGATCTCAGAACCTTTTAAGAGTACAAACTGTTTAGGACATGCATCTTGCTGGAACAGATAGTTCACAGGTTGGTGGAGTTGTCATATGACATCATCCTCTTTTGCCAGGAAAGGTGAAAATTAGGACTGACTTTTATAGTTGTGATGGTGTTCATGAAGGTTGTCAGTGGCATTTTGTGTTTTATTTTTGTTTTTTTGTTTAGAGTTAGAGTCTCACTCAGTCGCCCAGACTGGAGTGCAGCGGCACACGCATGACCACCCCAGCGTTGTCCTGCTGGGCTCCGGTGATCCTTCTGCCTCAGCCTTCCAAGTAGCTGGAACTACAGGTGCACGCTACCACACCCAGCTAATTTTTTTAATGTATTGTAGAGACGAGGTCTTGCCAAGTTGCCCAGGCTGGTCCTGAATCCTGAGTACGTGGGCTCAGGCAATCCATTCGCCTTGGCTGCCCAAAGTACTGGGATTATAGGCTGAGCCACCAAGCCCGGCCTTGTGTTTTTTAAGTTGTAATTCTCATAAGAAATACATGAACACTTCTCATTATGTGGTGATAACAATGACTTAAAGCTGTTATAACAAGTCAAATCTGTACAATGGAAGGGAGGATACCTATGTGACTTTGACCAGATTTGTTTCTATGGCTTTAGTTTCCTCACATAAAAAGGGAGAACTGAGGAAGAAAATCATTGAACTTCTTTTAAGCTCTGAAATTCTAAAATATATCACAGCCTGTTATAAAATTGGGAACGACCCATTATGTAGAATCACATAATTTGTATTGAACTTTTCATGCGCGTTTGCCTTCATTCCTCAGAGAAATGGTAGGCTTCTCCAGGGCAAGGACTGTAACAGCCATTTCCTGTACTGCTTTGTCGAGTGTCTTGTACTAAGTCCGTTTTGCTCTCTACAAAGTCTCCAGGCTGGCCCATCACTGATGCTCAGTAAATACGTGTTGGCCAGCTGACATGGGAGGAGGCACAATTCTGCCTTCACTATGACACTCACACTTCTCAACCAGAGTTCACTAACCTCCTAACGGTCGAGCCAAATGGTCTCCTCTTGGTCCTTATTCTTGTTGGCCTGTCTGTAATTTGGGACAGCTTGAAATTCAATCTTCTTAGCCTTCTGTGTATGTCTTAGAGGGAATGACCACCAATAGTCCTTTTTAAGAGAAACAGCCCTTTTTTATTTCTTTGAGTTAGGATCTAACTTGGTGCCCAGACTGGAGAGCAGTGGCCCAATCACAGCTCACCACAGCCTTGACCGTCTAGGCTCAGGTGATCCTTCCTCCTCAGCCTCTCACGTAGCTGGGACTACAGACGTGTGTCACCATGGGAGGCTAATTTTTTTGTTGTTTTTTTGTAGAATCAAGGTCTTGCTATGTTGCCCAGGCTGGTCTTGAACTCCTAAGCTCAATCAATCCTCTTGCCTCAATCTCCCAGGGTACTGGGATTATAGGTGTGAGCCACCATGCCTGGCCAGAAACAGTCCTTTTGAACAAGTGGACTTGACAGCCACAATTTATAGCACCTGAACCCCCAGCCTCAGCGTTGACCCTCAGGTGGTTTCCTGATCCCACATGCCTGGCTTTGAGTTCAGTCTTCTGAATTCTTTGGCCCAGAGTTGCCTGCACTGCAGGCATGGAAGAGTCTAGGCCTTTGACTAGCAAATGGAGTAATAGAGAGGAACTGGCCCAGGAAATCACCAACCACATCGACCTGATAGCAGAGTCTGCAAGGAGACCAAAATTGGAGCAGTCTAGAAATCAGGAAGCTCTGAATGATGCCAGGTACCCTCCTTATGCAAAGGAAAAGTAGCAGGGGCACTAAGGAAGGGTGGTGGCAGGGTAGCCTCCAGGGCCTGCTGTGGGGCCTAGTCCATCCATTCCTTAGTCTTCATGAACACATGGCAATGGATGAGTACACATATAGTACTTCTGGAATACTTTCTATTTCTCCATTCCTGTGATTGGAAGGTGAGGGAGAAACCAAGGGTAGTAAGAGAGGAGCAAGTAGATGTCTTTCTTGTCCTTGTGGATAAAATAGGATACAGGGGAGAGGAAGGAAACTTTTTATGCTCAGTGAGCACTTTACATTTTATATTTCCATGTGACCAAGGAAAGGGACAAAGCAATCTGATGAGTTACTTTACAACAAAACTTTTATTAATAGATGAGGACTCGAGCCAGGCTCAATGGCTCAGTCTGTAATCCCACACTTTGGGAGGCTGAGGTGAGTGAATTGCCTGAGCCTGCGAATTCGAGACCTGTCTGGGCAACTTGGTGAGACCTCATCTCTACAATAAAACAAAAAATTAGCCGGGTGTGGTAGCGTGCGCCTGTAGTTCCTGCTACTTGGAAGGCTGAGGCGGAAGGATCTCCGGAGCCCAGCAGATCGAGGCTGCGGTGGCCGGGAGTGGCCACTGCATTCCAGTCTGGGCGACAGAGTGAGACTCCAACTCAAAAAAAAAAAAAAAAATAGATGAAGTCTCCCTCACAAGCAGACCCTGAACATTTACCATAATGCTATAAGAAAAGGATTGGCAGTAGCGGGACACTGCCAGAGGAGGGAGGAGGGCCCATAACATCAATAAGGGTACCTGATCGCAAATCAGATGTAGTGGAGACCAAAAGGAGGCCAAAATTTTACCTGTATGATTACCACTGTATACCTAATTCTGAATTGTACCCCATATCTTTAAAATAAAAATAAATAAATAGATATTAAAAATAGATGCATTATTAGGTACCAAGCACTCTACAGGCACTCTACAGTTATTCTTGTAATAACTACATGAGGTAGGCATCAGTCTTCCAGTTTTGCAGGAAACCAAGGCTTAGAGAAGCTTATTACTTTCTCAAGCTAGCTGGAATTTGGATCCAAGTTTCCCATGCCCCGGAACACTCTCTCACAGTGCATTTCAACATCCAGTAGATGTGTGCTGAGTGCCTACTCTGGGAAAAGCACCATGTTGGGCCTAAGAAGATTAAAAACACGAAGTAGACGCAGTTCCTGTGTTCAAGGAGTTTATGATTCAATAAGGGCATTGGAGACCTGACGAACAGGCATAACACAAAGTGGAATTAAGTGCCATAAGAAATTGAAACATCTGTAGCAATTGGAAACAGTGAATTGTGTGAGTATAGGTATTAGAGAAGAAAAGCCCAAGATGGACACAAAAGAAGGAAGCTGGAAGGAGGGGGGAGGAATGGCAATGTGGAGGAGACAATGAAGGATTCTAAATGTCCATCTTCGATTTAACTCCATTCATCCGGGAGAACTGCTAATGTTTTTAGGTAGGAGGGTACTTTAGAGAAGTCTGGACATGGTTGGAAGTGGACCGGCTTGAGTGAGAAAGGGCCTGAAGGAGGCTGGAAACTGTGGAGGCTGAGAACTCCAGCCAAGAGGCAGAGAACCAATGAGAGCTGGAGCAATGAGACCAGGTGTCAGGGGAGGGGTATGAGACGAGAGCAACTGGGGCTAGCCAACAAATAACTGGGGGAGTAGGTGGGAAAAGAAGTGAAAAAGGACCCCACAATCTTAAAACTGGATGATTAGAAAGATGATGGTATTATCACCAGAAATGATCATGGAACTCAGAAAAGACCTGAGAAGGGAGAATGTTTAAAGGGAAGGTGTGCCGGGCTCGGTGGCTCAGCCTGTAATCCCGCGCCTTTGGGAGGCTGAGGTGAATGGATTGCCTGAGCCCACGGGTTCCAGACTCACCTGGGCAGCGAGACCTCATCTCTACAATAAATCAAAAAAAAAAAAAAAATCAGCCGGGCGTGGTAGCGCGCGCCTGTAGTTCCGGCTACTGGGAAGGCTGAGGCGGAAGGATCGCCGGAGCCCAGCAGGTCGAGGCTGCGGTGGCTGGGAGCGGCCGCTGCACTCCAGTCTGGGCGACAGAGTGAGACTCCAACTCCAAAATAAATAAATAAATAAAATAAAATAAAGGGAAGGTGATGAGTTCAATTTTGAATATACCAACCTGGGAGTGTCCTCAAGGAGCCCAGAGGTAAGCATCTGGCAGGAACTGAACAAGTGGGATACATGATTAGGAGATCAGTGATGACTGGACAAAGATGAGTGTGTCACATGCATGAAAAATTGAAGCCACGAGAGTCTCAAGGGATATAAATCATTCATCAATTAATTTTTATTGAGCTCATATTCTAGGCACTAAGGATGCAATGGTGAGGGAGGCCCTGCCTTCAAATTTACCTTCTGGAATGTGGACCAAAGAGAAGAAAAATTTTAGAGGACATTTACTTTGAGAGGATGGAAAAGAAGAGCAAGACAGGTAACAGATGGGATAACTGTATCGATTTTAAATGCCAGAGGAGGAGAAATTTCAATAAAGAAAGAGTAAAAATATTGTAGAGGGAATTAGTTTGGTATAATTATTCCATAAACATGTATGCCTTGAGCCTGCGAAAGGTGGAGTGAAACAGAAGACCAGGAAAAAGATCTACTCTTGAGGAGCTCACATTCCAGTAGAAGGAAGCAAAAGTGAACAAATTAAAGCAGATAATGATCCATTGTCATAAGTACCATAGTAAATTAAAAAGATGAAGAAATCAGGAGAGCTGGGGAGAGGGGGAGAGCTTCCGTAGGGCTGCCAGGTGAGACCTCTTAAGAAATGACATTGAACTGAGACCTGAAGATGATAAACTATGCCAGAGCAGTAGAAAGAATGTTCCAACAGAAAGGAAAAATGCAAAAGTGCAAAACTCAGGAATGGTCCTTAGAGGAACAGGAGGGAAGCCAGTGTGGGGCTGGATCCTATGGAGCTAGTAGAACACCGGTGTGAAGTGGGGCTGGAAAAGCAACCTCCAGTAGGTTAGCAGAGAAAGGCTATGCCTTGGCCTTGGGGAATGACAGAGGAGATAAGGAAAAAGCCAGATATGAATTAGAATCGATAGAATTTCTTAGGCCAGGTGTGGTGGCTCATGCCTGTAATCCCAGCATATTGAGAGGCCAAGCTGGGAGGATCACTTGAAGCCAGGAGTTTAAGACCAACCTGGGCAACATAGCAAGACCTTTTCTCAGCAAAAAAAAAAAAAAAAAAAAGAGTGTGGGCCTGCAGTCCCAGTTACTAGGGAGGGTGAAGCAGAAGGATTGCCTAAGACCAGGAATTTAAGGCTGCAGTGAGCTGTGATCGTGCCACTGCACTCCAGTCTGGGCAGAGTAAGACGCTCAACTCAAAAAAAAAAAATCTTGATTAGCTATAGAAAATGAAGAAAAAGAGGAATCAAAGATGACGCTGAGCTTCTTTGCTCAAGTAATCAGGTAGGAGGTGCAGTTATTTATTCTGATGTGAAAGACTAGGGGAAGAATAAATTGGAGAGATAAAGAGCTCATTTTGGACATATAAAGTTTAAGATGCCTAAGTGGATATCATTTAGATTGCTAAATAACTATCTTTTGGCAATAAGAAGGCCACTGGTTCCCAGCAGAGATGTTGCTCCTCATGGTTCTGGGGTTCTATCCTTACAGCCACTTTCCTGCCAGATCCAACATAGAGTGTCTGTGAAGGATTCGACTGGCATGTCTTGGGCACAGTGACCAGCCTAAGACTGTATCTTACTTGTCACCTCTCCCTTCCAGTGGCTGTTGGGAGTGGTGGCCAAGGAAAGCATGCAGGGTCCATTACCAGAAAGAAAGTGAAAGGTATGATACACAGACAATGGAAATAATCACAATAGGCAGGGAAGTTGGCCCTATTTTCTCCCCATATGGCAATATTCTTTCTAGTATCCTCACTGCTAAAACATTAGTACAATCTGTATTTTGTTCTAGTAGAGACAAAAGTTACAGTGAAAAATTGTAGTGGTACATGGGCATCTTTTTGCCAAAACAGTTGATCGGTCACCCCTAAGAGATTCCTGCTCAGAGTCAGGAAGGCTAAATAATAAACTGGCTATTTGATTTAAGCATTCACCTATTTTCTCATTAAACAAGTATATCTTAGGTATTTAATATGTGCAAGGGGATGTGGGGTGTGTATAGGACACATGTATAGGACAAATTCTTTAATCCTGTGGGAGAATTAGACATGAACACAAACAGTCATACAAAAGAGAATAGGTTAAGTGGGATTTGAAACAAAGTCCACATTAAGAACCTGCCTGAGATGACTTAGGGAGGAGATGGTACCTATGGAGAAAGGAAGAATATAAGAGAAGAGGTTTCAAAGTATAGATACAGGCATTCAGGTGGGATGGTAGGATAGTCAAAGCATCAGTTGAGCTGGATTCTCTTAATAAGTTTGTATTCCAAGTAGTAGGGATTGGAAGGTAGATGGGGCCTGATGATGGAAAGTCTTGAATGCTGGGCTTGAAGGACTGGATTGATAGGGTCCCTCTCATGTTAGAGCAGAGGAATGACAGGACCCAGGCAGTGCCTGAGGAAGATGGACTTGGTGGTGAAATAGGGGGCATTAGAGGTGGGGGGAGATGGGAAGGAGCCAAAAGGTCACCTCACCCTCCGTGCATGAGCATAAGGCTGAGGTAGGAGAAGATGGCCATACTAGAGAAGAAAGGGTGACCAGAAGAAAGAGTATGGAGGAATGTCTGGCTGCACCAGAGTGAGAGGTAGAAAAGAGTTTCAGAAGAAAAAGAAAGAAAGAGAAAGAAGTCACAAGTGACTGAGGTTTCGAGGCTAGTTTAAAGGAGAAAAGTATTTTTGCTACAAAAACAGGAAGTTCTGGCCATTTGGGGAAGGTATGGCAAGTTGGTTTTAGACGTAGCTTGTCGAGACTGAGGTATCTGGGGAACTGCCTGGAGAAATTTTCGGCAGTGGGTTGAGCATGTGGAATTGGAACCAGAAAAGCCATGTGAATTGGCCACAGAGCTTGGGGCTGCGTTAGCAGCCAGGTGAGCTCAGAAGGTGTGGTAGTAGAAAAGATGCTTGGGCAGACAGTGTTGAGAAAGGACAGAACCCTGGGAAGCACATTTAGGAATCCAGATACTGACAGAAGTCAGAGCAGGAGTCTGAGAAGAGGTCAGAGAGTAAGAGGGAGAAAATGTGGTTGTGACAAAAAGCAAAGAATGATTGACTAGCTCTTTCATGTTGATAAACCTGATTTCAGAGAAACATTTATCTTGTGGCAAATGGAAAACACATCTTCTATTCTTACTCAACTCACAGAGGAGTACTTAGGCTCAGTAGAGATGTGCTGTGTTACCATGCTGCCAATTAAGCAAGATGTAGTGCTTTTTTTTGGAAGTGCATTTGCCAAATGAGTAACTATGTCCCTGTCTCATAAAGGGCACAGGCCTTGACACACTTCTCCAGCGTGGCAGGGCCTGGACTGCTTTGGGGCCTCCTTTGAGAATCTCCTCAGGAGTCATTCTCTGACTGATGGAGTGGGATTTGGAAGTGAGGGAGCTAAGAAAAATCTTAGATTTAAAACAGGAAGTTCACATAAAGGCAGATTAGAGGGATAGATTATTTAAGGAAAAGGATAATACTGTGGTAGGGGGATTATAAAAACATATCCAGAAGACTTATTTCTTCTCTCTGTTTTACTTGGAGAAGAGGAAGAGTTGGAAATGAAAATTAAAAGGGGAACTAAGGCATGAAAACAATTTGTTGTCAGATGTTCAAACTAGTGAGCCCTATTACCTCATCCAGAAACTTGCACATTACATTATATGTGAAGTGCCTGCTTTTCAAAAGAACTGAAAATTACTTATTTCTAATTTTTAAAATAATGCATAGTGAAATTTGAAAGTTAGAAAACACAAAAAAAGTGCAAAAAAAAAAAATCCCCAAAAAACAAAACACAGATAACCTTTAATCCCTAATCCAGAAATAACCTTATGAAATTTTGTTGTATACAATTCTACCCTGGAATTGGACAATTAGGCTATTTCCAGTCTTTTACTATTATAGACAATATGACAATGAATGCCCTTATGCCTTTATTTTTGAATACTTGTATGGATTTTTTTTTTTACCATGAATTTCTTTAAGTAGAATTGTGGAGTGAAGGGAGAAGCACAAACTTTTAAAAACTTTTGATACATTACTCTCAAATGATTATACAAATCTGATACTCCACCACCAATGTAACAGTGTCTATTTTCTCTACATTCTCATAAAATCTTTTATATTACTTTATAGTTCACTACATACATAGCTAGGCTGAATTTCTTCCCCCACATTGTTGACCACTGGTATTTCTTCTTTTGTGAAATGCTTGTTATGTCTTTTGCCCATTTTTCTTTTGGAATGTTTATCTTTTTTAACATTCTTTACAAGGTAATGATATTACTTCTTTATTTGGCACATACATTTCAAATGTTTCATTCACAATTTTCTACCTTCCGGTGTTTGACTTGATTTTATGGTTTTTGCAATGTACAGAAACATAAAAAATTTTAAATGTGCTGAGCTCGGTGACTCAGCCTGTAATCCTGCACCTTTGGGAGGCTGAGGTGAGTGGATTGCCTGAGCTCGTGGGTTCGAGACCCGCCTGGGCAGTAAGACCTCATCTCTACAATAAATAAAAAAATCAGCCAGGTATGGTAGCGCATGCCTGTAATTCCGGCTACTCGGAAGGCTGAGGTGGAAGGATCCCCGGAGCCCAGCAGGTTGAGGCTGTGGTGGCTGAGAGCGGCCACTGCACTCCAGTCTGGGTGACAGAGTGAGACTCCAACTCAAAAAAAAAAAAAAAAATTTAAATGTAATTAAAATGTGACACTATTTCATGGTTTCTGCCATGCAAATAATGCTAAGAAAAATCTTCCCTGTCACAAAATTGAGAAATAACCACTTACATTTTCTTATATGTGTTTATAGATTGTATGTGCATTTTATATGTAACATTCTAATCCATACGGGTTTTACTTTTATATTTTGTATTTTTTGTATGTGAATAGTCAATTTTCCTAACAATTATCTTAACACAACATTCCACAAACTTTGTTCTGAGGACTTTTGTTTAGGGAGGTGCAAATTGATGCTATAAAAAAATGGGTCCTCCCGCGCCTTTGGGAGGCTGAGGTGAGTGGATTGCCTGAGCCTGCGGGTTTGAGACCCGCCCGGGCAGGCGAGACCTCATCTCTACAATAAATCAAAAAATCAGCCGGGCGTGGTGGCGCATGCCTGTAATTCCGGCTACTCGGAAGGCTGAGGCGGAAGGATCGCCGGAGCCCGGCAGGTCGAGGCTGCAGTGGCCGGGAGCGGCCACTGCACTCCAGTCTGGGCGACAGAGTGAGACTCCAACTCAAAAAAAAAAAAAAAAAATGGGTCCTAAGATCAAGTAATTTTAAATAGACTTGCATATTATAATACCTTTTTAAGGAATTAATAATAATCATTAATGATATAATAAGGAATAAAGAATTTAATTAACTTTAACTCAGAGTTTTGTAAATGTATTTGAGCATAGAATACTCTCTTTGTCAGTCAACTAGTAAATTCAAATATTTATCATGTGTCTGCTATTTTTAAAAATAGATTTATAGGGTTCTAAAGGTAAGATATAGTCATCCTCAGAAGTTTACAACCAAAAGGGAATTACTGTCTGATAGGGACCATTTTAGGAGCAGAATATGATACTTCCCATTAGAAGTGGACAAAATAGTTGGACGCTGTAGCTCAAGCCTGTAATCCCAGCACTTTGGGAGGGGCTAAAGCGAGAGAATTGCCTGAGCCCACGGGTTCACAATCAACCTGGGAAGCATGGTGAGACCTTGTCTCTACAATAAATCAAAAAAATTAGCCAGGGGTGGTACTACCTGTAGTTCTATCTACTTGGAAGGCTGAGGTGGAAGGATCACCAGAGTCCAGCAGGTCAACACTGGGCTGGCCATAAGCATACCTTTGCACTCCAGCCTGGGGGACGGAGTGAGACTCCAAGTCACAAAATAAAAAGAAGTGGACAAAATCTTAGGACTTGTCAATTGAACACATATGAAGGTGATGAAAAAGGAAAAAATCAGACAAGAGTTTTGGTGACTGGCAGACTGTACCATGTTGAGTCCGGATTTGTTCAATTTGGACTGACAGCACAACACCTGAATGGAGACAGCAAAGATCTAGAATAAAGTCCAGGTGAGAAGAGCAGAAATATAGACTTGGGAGAAATCGGCACAGAGGAGACCAATGAAGGTCTTATAGTAGATTATCACAGGGAGACATGTCTTAACTCGGGGTACTATAACAAAATACCATGAACTGGGTGGCTTAAACAACATTTATTTCTCACCATTCTAGAGTCTGAAAAATCAAAGATCAAAGTACTAGGAGATGCCATTTTTAGTGAGGGTCCTCTTCCTGACTTGCAGATGGCCACCGTCTCACTCTTTGCTCATGTGGACTCTTTTTTGTGCTCATGTGGAGAGAGAGAAAACTCTGATGCCTCTTCCTCTTCTTTCAAGAGTACTGATCCCATCATGGGACTACACTGTCGTGGCCCCATCTAAGCTTAACCACCTCTCAAGACCCTACCTCCTTATATCATCACATTTGGGATTAGTACTTCAGCATATAAATTTGGTAGAGGGGTGTGGGAGAACACAGCTTTCAGTTCATAACAAGAGAGAAGAGCTGAGAGCCATAGCTTGAGCTCTGGCATGTGACTACATTTGGGGAACCACAAGAAAAAGAGTTATGGAAAGAAAAAAGATGATGGCATCAGAAAGGAAGGAGGAGAATCTTAAATAGATTTAGAAGTCCTTGGGATAGACTTGTTTCACAGGATCACTCTGAGATCTTTTATTAAAAATTAATTGGCAATTTCCTGGATGAAAAGCATGGGCCAGCAGGTCAAGTGACTTGCTCAGGGGACCATTATGAATCAGCGTCTACACGTCAGTCTGCCACATAACAAATGCAACTGGAAGTGCAGAGCTGCGAAAAGAGAGAAAACTAAAATGCTACAAACTAAGCAGGAGGGCTAAAATCATTTCAAAATGCAAAGGGTTTAAAATACATGGCCATACTTTCAAAATCATCATGACTGCGGACAAAATTGGCCTTTCTGCTTCTCTGTAGCTCCAAAGCCCAGATCTTGATCATGGTGTTCGAGAGCCTTCATGCTTTGCGAGAGCAGAAGAAAATAGACTGGTGGCAGAAAGATGGGGAGTGCTAGGTACTTCATGAACTGAGGCCAATTAAGATTAATGGCCAGCTCCCTGGTTTTGAAGGGCGGTAAGTGGACAGGCGTTTACTAATAATGAGAACTTCTTGAAGCCAGAATCTCAGAGTTTGTGAGAAATGTTTGGTAAACTGTTAGGCAGAGGATTCCCAGGTTCTTATGTAGAAGCTGAACGTGTGGCAGGATCATAGACAGACATCCCCTCTTCTTTTTTCACCAAGGCTTCTGTAAGCATCTTCTCTGGTTTGTCTTCTGCCTCTTTGGTTGCTTGTTCTTTGGCTTTTCATCCTCCTCCCATTTCACAAATTCTGTGTTCATGGACATGGCCCTCTAATTCCAAGTCTCACCTACTTTATCTATAGGATCAGTTTCTTAGATGATTTCATCTTATCACACCTCCATGCAGTATCCCTTCTTTGTCCATAAACAAAACCAACCTTCTCAGCCCTCCACTCCCAGCTATCACCATCTGTGGAAGTGTTTTTAGAGGTCCTGGGGCTCAGAATAGCACCAGTGTGGAGAGGTGTTGCTGGTACTCGCGGAGGTTGGGCAGGAGTGGCATCTCAGCTAAGCTACCATGTCCAGGGGCTCGCCCGCAGTCTCTCTTGTCCAGACACTGTATTATTATTAGTGCCTCTAAAGATGGTCAGCCGCTATAATTTGGATGTCTGTCCCCCCAAACTTCATGTTGAAATTTGATCCCCAATATTGGAGGTGGGCCTAATGGGAACTGTGTGAGTGATGGGGGTGGTCCCCTGATAAATAGATTAATCCTCTTCCTTGATGGGGATAGGGGTGAGCGAGTTCTTGTTCTATTAGTTCCTTTGAGAGCTGGTTGTTAAAATAAGTCTGGCATGTTCGCCCCCTCCCCTTCTTGCTTCCTCT
>NW_007250894.1:82297-82773 GCF_000164805.1 Carlito syrichta | reverse complement strand
TATTGTAGAGATGAGGTCTCACCAAGTTGCCCTGGCGGGTCTTGAACCCGCAGGCTCAGGCAATCCACTCAGCTCGGCCTCCCAAAGAGCTGAGATTATAGGCTGAGGCACCGAGCCTGGCCAGCAGGTGGCTTTCAGCCCTCGCACCCCTCCCCTCCGCCTTTGGGAGGTCCCCGGGACGGTCTGTCCTCCTCACCTTGACGTCTGTGTGCCCCCATGTTAGGCTCCCACTTGCAAGAACCTGCGATGTTTGGTTTTCCGTTTTGGGCGGATCTGCTTGGCATGACGGCCTCCCGCTGCATCCCTGCTGCTGCGAAGGGTATGGCTGCCTCCTCTCACGGCTGGGTGGGACTCCGCGCCCTGTAGGCGCCGCGTCCCCTTCATGGCACCTGCCATCGATGGCGCCAGGGTGGCTCCACGCCCGCCACTGTGGCTTTCCGCATTTCCTACGCGCTCCTGGACGATGCCCTCGGTCC
>NW_007250894.1:63910-81686 GCF_000164805.1 Carlito syrichta | reverse complement strand
GGTCTCGCTGCCCAGGCGGGTCTCGAACCCGCGGGCTCAGGCCATCCACTCGCCTCGGCCCCCTATGGCACGGGATGACAGGCTGAGCCACCGAGCCCGGCTGATGGCTCCTCTTACAGCTCTTTACTCTCTGACGCAGCCCAGTCACTCTCTGGCCCTCCCCAGCGTGTCCCGGAGCTCCGGCCTGAAGATCCAGGTCCTGTCCTGGCCCAGCATTCTCCTGCGACAGCCTCTCCACTTCGCTGTGACGCCTCCCGCGTCTCGGCGCTTGCCACCCCCTCCCTGGGCCGCGGTGGCTTTTCAGGGCCGCCATCCATGTCCCCTCCCAGGAAGGAGGCCGCCAGCCCCGTCCCGCCCTGGCCCCTCCCCGCCTCTGTGCCGGAAGCCCTGACCTGGGCGCGAGGGGGCCTGAGTCCCTCCGTCCAGCCTCGCTGCCAGGACTTTGTGTTCCTCAGTGTCCCCGTGGGTCCCATGGGAGGGGGTCCTGGTGGCTGCAGTCTCCGGGGCCTGATGGCAGAGACGCTGGAGTGGAGGTCTCAGGCTGCAGGCACACCCCTGTCCTCATGAGCTAGAAGGGTCAGCACCATCCTGGGGCCCCGCTCCTGGGGCCAAAGAGGGTGGCATCTTGCCGGGAGACTCCAGGGCTGCGGGGCCGGGTCGGGGTCTGGCCAAAGCCTGGGCCTGTCCCCTCCGGCCGCTCTTTCCTGCTCCTCGCACGTGGGGTGGGCGCAAGGGGCGTGAGGGGGGAGCTGACCCACCGGCGAGGGCCAGTCTATGTTTGTAGAATGGGTGAGTTGACGAGCGGAGCCATGTCTGTTCAGTTTTCTAGAAGCAGAGTCCGTGAGTCTTTGCCGGGAGGACGGACCGTGATGGGCTGTGTTCTCTCCTGGAGCTCTCGAGTCTGGCATGCTGTGGGTACTCACTCAATATTTTCTGAGTTTATAAGTGATGGGAATAGCTGGGCATGGTGGCTCACACCCGTCGCCCCAGCACTTTGGGAAGTGGAAGCGAGAGGATTGCCTGAGCCCAGGGGTTCGAGACCGGCTTGGGCAACTAGGCGAGACCTCATCTCTACAACAAATCAAAAAGCTAGCCAGGCATGGTGGCGCACACCCGTAGTCCCGGCTACTTAGAAGGGTGTGGTGGGAGGATCGCCTGAGCCCAGCAGGTCGTGGCTGCAGTGACTGTGAACATGCCGCTGCACTTCAGCCTGGGAGACAGAATACTCCGACTCAAAAAAAAATTAAGTTAAGAAATGAATAGCCGGGCTCGGTGGCTCAGCCTGTCATCCCGCGCCTTTGGGAGGCTGAGGTGAGTGGATGGCCTGAGCCCGCGGGTTCGAGAACCGCCTGGGCAACTTGGCGAGACCTCATTTCTACAATCAATCAAAAAAATTAGCCGGGCGTGGTAGCGCATAACTGTAGTTCCGGCTACTCGGAGGGCTGAGGCGGAAGGATCGCTGGAGCCCAGCAGGTCCAGGCTGTGGTGGCCGGGAGCGGCCACTGCACTCCAGTCTGGGCGACAGAGTGAGACTCCGACTCAAAAAGAAAAAAGAAAAAAATGAAATTTAAACAGCAATCTAAGTCTGCTCGTCACAAAAAGTCCTGGGCCCAGATGGTTTTACAGGTGAGTCTACCAGACTTTCAAGATACAGGATATTCCTATGCATACAAGTCATTCCAGAAATGGAAAAAGAACAAAAGACGCCACTTTGTCAGTCTAATGCCGTCTCGATTCCTAACTTACACAAGGTCAGTATGAGAAAAGAAAATTGTGAAGTGGTAGAAAAACCACAGAATCAACAAAGCATTGGAACTAATAAGAAAGTGTAGCAAGACTGCTGAATACAAAAGCAACCTTAAAAAATCAATACATTTATCTACATGAACAACAAACAAACAGAAAATATAATGCTAAAATACACCTTTCACAAGAACAGTGAAGCCATGACGTGTCAAGGAAATAACTTAAAAAAAACCCAAAAAACAAAACAACAAAAAAAACCACACAGCCTCTATGAAAAAAAAGTGTGCTCTATCAAAACACTTTAAGAAAGATGTCAACTTTTGCCAAATTCATCCCATATTCCAAATCAACCCCCATATAAATTCTAGTTGCGGTTTCGACGAGCTCAGTCCACGTATCATAAAATACGCCACGAAGAATAAAGGTCTGTGAACAGCAAAATCAGTTGAGACAAGGCGACGCAGAAGATGGGGTATCTCACCCCACTGAATGTTCCCATGCCACAAACTATGGGTGCCACAGACAGGAAGGTCACCGGGTACTGGATCCGCAGAGCAGAGTGGGCTCTGGGGAGAGACGCGGGTGCACGCGGGAGCCTGGCACGCACCTGGCGGCACCACCTTGCACGGGAATGGAGGAACCGTTAAGAGATGGTGTTGGACACAGCGGCTGACTCCACAGACAGAAACAGAAGTGGGTCCTGCGCTGGTGGCCTCAACCAAGTTGAACTTAGACGGAACCAAAGCCTACGTGTACAAGACCGTAGACATCATAAACGGAATCATAGGCGACTATCTGGTGACCCGGGAACAAAGAAGCCATTCCCAATGCTAGCCCTATCGCATGAACCATGTGGGAAAATCGCTGGGCGGTTGGAGTACATCAAAACGAAGGAGTGTGGAGGTCTGGTGTGGTAGCTCGCGCCTGTAAAGCACACTGGGAGGCCGATGCGGGAGGATTGCTTGAGCCCAGGAATTCAAGACCAGCCTGGACAACACAGTAAAACCTCGTCTCTGCAAAAAATAAGCAAATTGAGCCGGACTCAGTGGCTCAGCCTGTCATCCCGCACCTTGGGAGGCTGAGGGGAGTGGATGGCCTGAGCCCGCGGGTTCGAGACCCACCTGGGCAACTTGGCGAGACCTCATCTCTACAATAAAAAATTAGCTAGGCGTGGTAGCGCGCGCCTATAGTTCCAGCTACTTGGAAGGCTGAGGTGGAAAGATCGCTGGAGCCCAGCAGGGTGAGACTGTGGAGGCTGTGGTGAGGGAGCGGCTGCTGCACTCCAGTCTGGGCGATGGAGTGAGACTCCAACTCAAAAAACGAAGGAATTTTGTTCAATGAGGGGCAACATAGACAAAGTTAATAGACAAAGGGCACCGAGCGAGAATGTTTGCACCACACCTAAAATTAAAGAGGTGACTGTCCCAGAATGTATAGGAAGTTATCAATCTACAAGAAAATGTACAAGCATTTCACAAGGAAAGCAAAGAACACGAGCGAGCCGTTCACAACGGCAGGAACCCCGAGAGGCCAACAGGCACAGAGGGTGTGTTCCCGGCAGGAACCAGAGGCCAGTGAAGGCCACGGCGTGATCTCACTCCACATTGATCATCTCGGCCAGACTAGAGGGCGGGAAGGAGCAAAGCATGGTGGGGAGCGTGGGAGCTGGGCCCCGGCTTGCCTGGTCCTGTGACCCCCCCATGCCCACCGCCAGGGTCGGTCCGGAAACATCCACACCCAGACCCGGAAGGGAACGCTCAGGACATTTGTCCCAACACGGGCAGGTCTGAGCCACTGGAGGCACCTTGTGCGTCTATCCCTAGGGCACAGACAAGAAATCCTGCTGGACGTCGGCACTGCAGAATGCCATGAGCAGCGAGAGGGGACCCAGGACGACAGGAAGCATGGACAGAGCAGGAATACGTGGGACTGGGTTTTGAAAAAGAGCCAGACTGGGTATGGTGGCTCACCCCCATCGTCCCAGCATGTTGGGAGGCTGAGGCGGGAAGACTGCTTGAGTTCTAGAGCAGGCTGGGCAATACAGAGAGACCCTCCTCTCTATTTTTAAAAACGATAATAAAATAATACATGTTTAAGAAGAACCAGCATGGTATCTATAGCACAACTGGTAGTAAAATTATGTGCACATAAAACCTGCAAAGCGATCAGACATGTTTCCTAGCCCTGGGAGGGCTGGGGCGGGATGTCAGGAGGCAGGGATTATGACAAGCCATCAGGCTAGACAGGAACCTCGTGGCCGGGGTCAGCTCCGCCCTCTGCACCCCGGGTCTCGGAACAAGCAACGCCGGGCTGCCCGTCTCCAAGGCGGGCGACCTTGGGCAAGGGACCACCCTCTCCTGACCCGCGGGACCGGGCCCGAGCGGCAGTGAGGCTCCGATATCGGCGTGTCAATGGCTTAGCCCAGTCTGGTGCGTAGTGGCAGCCTCTGCGTCCCCAGTCGAGCGTGTGGCGGCTGCTCCACGGAAAGGAGAGGCAGGCGACATGGTGGCCAAGCATGTGGATTCTGGAGCTCAGCAGCCAGAGTTCAAGCCCCCCGCTGGCTGCTCAGTGCGGTGTAAGCCTGTCCATGACAACTTCCCGGTGTGTCATCAGTCACAAGAAATGACACGAGCCGGGCTCGGTGGCTCAGTCTGTCATCCCGCGCCTTCGGGAGGCTGAGGTGAGTGGATGGCCTGAGCCCGCGGGTTCGAGACCCGCCTGGGCAACTTGGTGAGACCTCATCTCTACAATAAATCGAAAAATCAGCCGGGCGTGGTAGCGCATGCCTGTAATTCTGGCTACTCGGAAGGCTGAGGCGGAAGGATCGCCAGAGTTCAGCGGGTCGAGGCTGCGGTGGCCGGGAGGGGCTACTGCACTCCAGTCTGGGCGACCGAGTGAGACTCCAACTAAAAAAAAAAGAAAATGACACGAGCCGCTGCCTCTCGGGGTTTTGGTGCAGATTCTCTGAGTTAGTCTACTACAGTGCCTGGCACGGTCTAAACCCTCTGTAAGGGTTGGCTCTTATTTTTGTCAGCCTCTAGCCCATGATTCAAGAAAGCTGGGGCCCTCCTGGAGTTCCTTCCAAAATGAAGACTCTGTTCTTCCGTAGGGTGATGAGATGCCTGGCATGTGCCCAGTCGATGGGCAGGGAGGGTCAGCGGACACAGCACATCTCAGAGGAGAGCTCTCTTCTCTGTGATCCAGAAGCCGAGGGAGGTGGTCACCGCTTCTGCAAGGGCCCCGGCTGTGTGGCCAGAGCCAGGGAGACAGGCCAAGGGGGTGGGTGGAGCCGGAGGCGTTGCCCTGACTCTGGCAGGTGTGCGCACCTGACACGGGCAGCCCCAACCCACACCCACTCCCCACACCCTTCCAACAACCGGGTCGCCCCTCTGGGGTCCCCGCGGCAGGCCCCCGAGAAAGGCCTTGTCCCCACTGCCAGGGGGGTCCAGAGCATCTCACGTCATATGAGAATGATTTGGGACTCGGGCCTGAGGGTGCTTGAGCAGGCTAAGATTTCCATAAACACGCGCACTGAGCCATCTTGGGGTTTTCCTACCGACCGAATTGGCGTTCGCTCGTGTTGGCATCGTGCGTGCCTTCGAATGGAAATTAGATTATGGGCCGTAGATTCAATTTAGCGGTTGCAAGGAGTCGGATCAGGCTGAGATGAAACAATGCAGTGACTGTTCTCGGGTCACCGAGGGGTGAGGTCACCAAGCGAGTGCACTGCGGCGAGCGGGCGCGACATGGGGAACAGGAAGGGACGGGACCACGTCCCCTCCACCTCTCGGAAGCCAGACGGACCCTGTCCCAGCGGACACCTGCCTCTCCTAGTCCCTGGGGAAGTGCCGGGCTCAGTGTCACTTTCGCCCCATAAACATGAAACGCACGCCACACGGAGTTTGGGGGAAATAAAGTAATTGCACGTTTCAGCAGAAAGCCCACATACCCTGGGGCTAAGTAAGGCGGCTTAGCTGACAAGCAGCACACTAATAGCTTACATTTACTGAGCGCTTGCTGTGTACCATGCACGGTGCCAAGTGACCCTCCACAATCTTTGGGGCAGGTGCTATGAACAGCCGTTTCACAGATGAGGAAACGGAGACAGAGGGAGTGGGGTGATTTTCCCAGGGCTGCCCAGCTGGGAAGGGACGGAGCCAGGACTCGAACCCAGAGCCCAAGCATCCAACCACTGCTTTTTACTTCCTATGAGACAGTCAGCGTACAAGGTGCCCATGTGCTTTCGATGTGGGTTTGCATGTGTGTGTTTGTGCACATGCTTAGAGTATGTGTGCAAGGGTAGGCAGGTGTGTGTGTGCTCACAGGTGTGTGTGCCATCGGAGGTCAGTGTGTGTGAATGCATGAGCAGGTTTGTGTGTGGGTAGGTGTGTGTGAGTGTGTGCCCGCGGGTGGATGTTGTGTGCTGTGCATGTGTGTGTGTGCGTGGGTAAGTGTGTGCCTTGTGACTGTGTGTGGGTGAACACGTGCACGCACGCTAGGCAGGGTGAGAGCTGACGCTGAGGGTGCCGAGAGGGCCCTGGGGAGGGATGTCCTGGGACCCTCTGCTGCAGCCAGGCGCCCGCCATGCCTCCCCCAAGGAAGGCTGGGGACGTCATGGCAGAGTCAGGGCTCTGGCTCAGCAGTGGGCCTCAGCTAGCCCAGGAGGCTGTTCCCCAGGGCACCCCAGCAGGGCAGTGCACCCTCCGCCTCCTCTTCCCTGGGATAGGCCACGTCGTCCCAGAGCCAAAGCTCAAAAGGCAGAGGCCGTTTGGATCGCCGATTTAGAACACAAAACTCTTTGCTAGTCAAAGAAGAAATAGAGCCAGGTTCCGTGGCTCAGCCTGTCATCCCGCGCCTTGGGAGGCCGAGGTGCATGGATGGCCTGAGCCCGCGGGTTCGAGACCCGCCCGGGCAACTTGGCGAGACCTCATCTCTACAATAAATCAAAAATTAGCTAGGAGTGGTAGCACGTGCCTCTAGTTCCAGCTACTTGAAAGGCTGAGGCGGAAGGATCGCCGGAGCCCAGCAGGTCGAGGCTGCGGTGGGCGGGAGCGGCCACTGCACTCCAGTTGGGCGACAGAGTGAGACTGCGACTCAAAAAAAAAAAAAAAAAGAGACACAACCTCACAAGGCCTGCCCCCCTGAGGTGGATCGCTGCCCAGGTCCTCGGATGCCAGCTGCCTGCTCCAGCATTCTGCCGCGGGTGTGGCCCTGCGTGTCACTGGAGCCGAAATGCTTGTCTCTTCAGGCTCAGTGGACACCGGGTGAGGGACGAGCTGGAGGTGGACCAGTGGG
Source organism: Carlito syrichta (assembly GCF_000164805.1). Lineage (NCBI taxonomy): Eukaryota > Metazoa > Chordata > Mammalia > Primates > Tarsiidae > Carlito > Carlito syrichta. The sequence continues at coordinate 74,645 of NW_007250894.1, read as the reverse complement.
TGGTCTCCTCCCCTGAGTGTCCCTCCTCGTAAATGTATGTACAAGGGGGAACGCCCCCAAAACCCGGACTTACCTTTTGGAAGGCGGGTCCCTAGTAGTGCAGGCTTACTCTGCTGGGCGAGTGTTCTAGAAACCCATCGGCATCCGTGGACCAGCTAGTGTTGGTGTGAGAGGCTGCGTTCGGCCTCAGTGAAATTGTCTGGAGATTGGTGTGGTGGCCCATTTCGTGATGGGTGATTTACGAGTGAACCCGCCCACGCCGCGCTGAGTGGTCGGCAGTTTTTGACCAAAATGACACGACTCCCTCGCCCCACCCTCCCTATTCACCCGATCTCACCCCGAGAGATTTTCTTTTGTTTCCCTCAACGAAATACTCCTCCAAGGGAAACGTTTAGTCGATGTGGAAGAGGTGAAACAGAAAACGGCAGAAGCACAAAAGGCATCGCAACAGACGAGTTCAACACTGTTTTGAGCCGTGGAAAAAGCGTCTCGATGGGTGTATGGCGTCCCTCGGAGAGGACTTTGGAGGTGACTGAAGCGAGAACATGTAGGAATAAATACACCGTTTTTAATAAATGCATCCCAGGCTTTGGGATCTCCTGGTACTTACCAGTACCAATTCAGGCAACATTCCCACGAAGCTCATCAAAGATTTTTTATCGTCTTCCCCCAGCTGGTGTCCCAGTGGAAGTTCAGGGCATTTTCCAGAGTAAAAATAGGTCCAAGCGATCGTGACGTGAGTGTGGAGTCCTGGGAGAAGCCATCGGTCCAGCACCGGCCAAAGAGATCCAGGTTTCCACACGACGCAAGGCTACACGGTGGCTGTGGACGGCAATTGGCCAGCACGGTGGGCGACCAGAGACATGGTATGTGTGGCTGGGTGCAGTGGCTCACGCCGGCCATCCCAGCACTCCTGGGAGGCCGAGCTAGGGGGATTGCTTGAGTCCAGAAGTTCGAGACCGGCCAGGGGCAACACAGTGAGACCCCGTCTCAAAAAAAAGATTAAATTAAAAATAAATAACATGGCATGCATAACATGATTCTATTTGGGGAAGAAAGCATTTCCATAGCATTTATAAATCTCCACTATATACAGCCATCAAGGAGAAGCCACAAATGGGAAACCTGATTGTTTCTGGGTGCTTTTATCCCTTTTCTTATCTACTATTATCTTAATTTCCCACCATCTGCGTGTATTACTTCTGAAATGAACAAAACGACCCGTGTTGGTCTGTTTTATCCGAGAAGTCGGGCGCCCAGGGGTTTGTTTCGACATTGGCTTTGAGGTTGGCTGTTCACTCTCCTGACCTGCTCTCGGAGTCCGGGGTGGGGTGGGAACAGACAGCTCTCCGTGGGGAAGTCTGGGCTGTCACACCGCTTGGCCTGCTATGGGGCTCCCAGGCCCTGGCGCTTCCAGGGCACCTGCTGCCACAGACGTCCCGGCCAGCCTCACCCACCGTGCCACTCGACATGCCCCAGCCCCGGGTCCGGGCCCCCAGCTCTGGACACGGGAGGCGCCCGGGGCTCCCCCTCGGGGCCCTCCACCTGAAAGAGATTAACCGGGCCCACCAGAAGCCCGCGGCCCTAATCGCGGGGATTTTGTTTCTTGTTTCCTTCAACCAGTTCCTCCAGGTGTTTCCAGTGATTAGCCAGGGCCCCGGGCGGCCAGTCACTGTGCCACCATTGTGTCCCCGGCCCTGCCTCCCCGCCACGTGGCCTTTGGGGACGACCCCCAATAAAAATGGCCAGAGCAGACTGCCAAGCGGCGGGACGTTCCCGGGCAGGCCAGGCGAGATCTCGGGCACACCCCAAGGGGTTCAGGCTCCACCTGTGCCCTGCCAGCGGCCCCCGCGGGCTGCTGGCGGGGTCCACGCCTCAGCGAGCCGGCGGGCTGGGGCTGGGGTTCACTTCTGGCGGGCTGGGCTTTGCTTTCCTGCCGGGATGGCTCCCTAAATCCCCCTGATTGCCACCGCGCACGCATGAGATGGTCTGCTGCACAGGCAGCTGGCTGCAGCCCGGCAGATAAGCGGGGACCCCCCCACATCTCGGGTTTCTCGGGATGCCGCTTCCTTGGAACAGGTCTCGCTGCTCTCGGAAACATGCCGCCTGCACCCCACCCCGGGAAAGCTTTTTCTGAGCGTTGGAAGAGACGAGAAAACCGCAAACAGACACGGGCCCGGAATGTGGACATCTTCTAACTCCACCGTCGCCCCTGGGTCTAAGAAGCAGGAAAGAAAGGAGACAGAATTAGCACCAGGTACAGCCAGAGGAGTGGACCCCGGCGGCCCTGGCAGAGGCTGGCGGGCGGGCTTCGGCGGGCTGGGAAAGCGCAGAGCCACGTGGAGAATGCTCCTGGACAGGGTCCCGGCGCTTCCGGGGTCTCAAAGGTTCATTGTGTGCCATTGAGGTTCGGCATGACAGAGCCAGTTCACGCCCATCTGACAGGTGGGGAAACAGGCCTGGAGCCAGGGCAACTGTCCCCCGTGTGTGCTGTGGATAAGTGGCAGAGCCAGCATCACACATCCTGACGTCGGATTAGGACACGGCTGAGGCTGGCACTGAGTCGGAGGCCGTGCCCTGCCCAGTGAAAGTGAAAACCCGGGCAGCTGCTGCCCCTGGGGCTGCTGGGAGTTTTTTGTAGGCAACGATTCTTTAATTGTCAAGGCAGCCCTGTGAGATAGCTTGATATTCCTAGCCCCATTTTACAGCTGAGCAAACAGGAACGGAGGCCCAAAGTCACAGAGCCGGGCCGTCTCGCCGCAGACTCTGTGTTTTCAGCCCCACCGCGGGCACGCCGGAGACCCCAGACACAGCCCCGAGATTCAAGCCTGATGCTGCTATTCAGTGCGAAATGTTTCTTTCCCTCTCTGAGGCTCGGTTTCCTCACCTGGAAGAAGGCTGCTCTTGTTGGAAGGATCGAGTGAAGTTGAGAAAGCCTCCCTCCCAGAGTGGTGCCTGGCAGGGCCTTAGGAACACTCTCAGCCCGGCTCGGTGGCTCAGCCTGTCATCCCGTGCCTTTGGGAGGCTGAGGTGAGTGGATGGCCTGAGCCCACGGGTTCGAGACCCGCCTGGGCAGCGAGACCTCATCTCTACCATAAATCAAAAAATCAGCTGGGCGTGGTAGCGCGCGCCTGTAATTCCGGCTACTGGGAAGGCTGAGGCGGAAGGATCGCCAGAGCCCAGCAGGTCGAGGCTGCGGTGGCCGGGAGCGGCCACTGCACTCCAGTCTGGGCGACAGAGTGAGACTCCAACTCAAAAAAAAAAAAAGACACTCTCAAGCTGGCCGGGCACGCTGGCCTGTAATCCCAGCATTTTGGGAGGCCAAGGCAGGAGGGTCACTTGAGCCCGGGAGTTTGCGACCAGCCTCGGCAGCATGGTGAGACCTGGCCTCTCGCAAAAATACAAAAATTAGTCAGGTGTGGTGGCAGGTGCCTGTAGTTCCAGCTACTTGGGAGGCTGAGGCCGAAGGGTCACCTGAGCCCAGGAGGTCGAGGTTGCAGTGAGCTGTGATTGGGCTACTGCACTCCAGCCTGGGTGACACAGTGGGACCCTGACTCAAAAAACAGGAGACCAAATGCTGTCACTATGTCCAGAGCAGTTTCCAGGGTCAGCTGGGTTGGACACTGAAGTAAACGAGGGGAGAGGAGAGACGGGTGAGGTTGGAAGGTTGAGGTTGGTCTCTTACCCTGGGCCTCGAGGAATGATGCAATGGGAGGTGACGGCATCTCTGCCAGGATGCCAGCTGGTGACTGTGACTGCACAGTGTCACCCACAGGCCCGGGCTGCCCCTGGCCTTCCTGAAACTGTCACTCCAGCCCAGTCGGTCTCGGCATCTCGGCGGCATCTCCTGGACCCTCACTTGGAGCAGACCTGACCTCCAGAGTAAAAGAGCCCCCCTTTTTTGAATCGGGGTCTCACTCTGTTGCTCTGGTCAGAGTGCAGTGGCACAGTCACGGCTCATTGCCGCCTCGACCGCCTGGGTTCAGCCTTCCAAGGACCTGGGGCTGCAGGCACAGGCCACCATGCCCGGCTAATTTCTTGTTTTTTGTAGAGATGAGGTTTGCTGTGTGGCCCAGGCGGGTCTCAAACTCCTGGGCTCAAGGGATCCTCTCGCCTTGCCCTCTCAAAGTGCTGGGATGACAGGCGTGAGCCACCACACCAGCTGAAAGAGCCCATCTGTGTTGGCTCTCCCTTCCCCAGGCCGGCCTCCCTCTCGCCAACCCACAGGTTCCAGGCTGTTGGGGGCCTCCACCCCTCAAGGAAACCTGGAAACCAGAAGTAACAAGCAAGGTCAGATCCAGCGCCGATGCCTGGTGACATCGTCCCATGGCACAGGGCCCCGCAGGTAGGGACGGGCAGGCCAGAGACTGAAACAGCTGGTGCTAGGGTCTGCGTGAGACAGTCCAGGAACTCCCCAGCACCCAGCAGACGTCCACTCCCGCTTGCCCGGCATTCAAGGCCTCACCCCGGCCGACACTGCACGCTGCAGGCCCCACGGCGGAGGGTTCGTGGCGATGTCCGTTTGTAGATGGACTGTTCCACCTCCAGCCGGCGTCCCTCCTCCGCGTGCGGGAAGCGGCATGTCAAACTGTCCTTCCAAAGGCCCCCACGTGGAACTCACGCAGTGCTGTCCTCACACCTCGGTGGCTTCCCTCTCTGTGTGCTCTCATGACATGGCTTCTCGGCCCCCCGCCTGAGCGCTCCTCTGTGGACTGCGAGCTCTCCAGGGTTCGGGGTCTCTCGTCCCCCCGGGACGGGCCCTGCTTGGGGTGGACCGTGTTCGCCACTCAGCTGCTCCGAGGCGGGGTCCGTCCCAAGCCCCAAGATGAAAGCCGGGCATCGTCGGGGCACACGGCCCAGGAAGTGCAGCCTGGCTGGTGTCTGTCCACCGCGGCCTCGGAGGGAGCCGGTTGCCAGGGAGGGGCTGACTCAGAGCTCCCCTTCCTGCCCTGAGCACCCCAAAACAAGGGCGCGCTCAGCAGAGAGAAAAGCAGAAGCAAAGTAGGGCGTGTGCGACAGCACAAGCGGGCAGGGCAGGGTCTAAGGGGGCTGGAGGTGGTGTCAGAGGCTTGGCACGGGGACGGGCCTGGCTCCAGAGATGCCACACGGGCTGTGTCCAACCTGGCACTTGACCCCTGGCAGAGGCTGCAGGTCGCACTGGGCTTCCTGCCAGCCTCGCCGCGTCTCTGGGCGCTTCTCCAGCCTCCTAGGTAACGCGCCCCGCGCACAGGACCACGACATTAGGACTGGGAGGAACAAAGGTTACCTTGTGCACTTGCCAAGGGAGTCCATGTCAGGCTGGGTTTCCCTTGGGAGCCGTGTTGCTGGCTCCTTCTTCTCCGTAGACGCTGCGTGGACTTGGGAACTTCCTGATCAGCAAAACCCGCGTGCCCCGAGCCTGGCCTGGCCTGAGTCCACCCGGGCCTCAGAAGGGAGGTGGGAGGTCCAGCCTCTGAGGCCTCCCACTGGCTGTCCGCTCTGCGGGGCCTCTGCCCCGGTTTCTAGGCTGGAGACTCACAGGGGGGAGTGGGGAATGGGCCGCACCCCTGGGCTTTGAGACCAGGCTCCTTGGGTTCAAACCCCAGCTCTGTCTCTTACACACCGGGGGCCTTGGGTTCGCTTCGCCTGTCTGAGTGCTGTTCCTCGTATGCAGGATGGCGGTCTAAACACAAGTGTGCCTCATCGGGGATGCCACCAGCTACCACACGCAGGACGCTTCATCGTACCTGACCCACAGGAAGCGCTCGGAGCTTACTTGGCTGTTGTTCTCATTCTTTTCAGGCCACGGGAAGTGGCGAGTTTGGGGCCAGCTGAGGCTGGGCTCTGTTTTGCACACGTTGGGTTTGAGATGCCTGAGCCAGTCTGGCAGAGTCTGAGCCAGTCTGGAGACACCGAGAGGATGAGGGGATGGTGCGTTTGGAGCTGAGTGCCAAGGACTTGGGCCCCACCGGCGTCAGGGAAACCGATGGCCACAAGCCACCTCTCCTGTGTTCAAAGCGGGTGCCGCCTGAGACGTCACGTGTTTTGTGTTTACCCCCTAGCGTGGCTGTGTTTGTCTTAATACAAAAACACCGCGTCCTCGCCACTCCTGCCGGACCCGCTGTGAAACAGATGGTGTGGAAGCCACCTCTGTTCCCCGGGGGCCACCAGACCCGCTCCCGGGGCGTGTGGGCCTCCCTGGGAGGCCCCCGAAGCAATCCTGGAACCCACATCCCAGGGAGGAAGGGGCTGCTGTCCTCGGACAGAGGTGAGGACACAGAGGCTGGAGACTCGCTTTCGAGTCCCGTGGGCACGTGGCGGGGGAGGCAGGCCACAGCAGGTCTGCCTGCGTGGGGACACTTGATCTTTCTGCCCTGGTGTCAACCCCATGGAGACTGGAAAGGGACAGGCAGGGAGAGACTCACCAGGGTGGTCCCTGCCCCTGCTGACGGAGCCACAGACGCCATTGTTCAGAGCAGCCATGTTCACGAGAGCAAATCCCCCGGCAGCCCCCGGGCCACACACAGGCACGCGAGGATAAAGCACAGAGTGACTCGTGAGGGAACAGGACATGCAGAAGACGTGCAAACGCGGAACACAGATGGTCTTAGCATCACGCCAAGTTCTACCCAGGATCGTGTTACATTTAAGGACTGTGTGGCCCCAGGGCGGGTGTGGAGGTTCACGCTTGGAATCCCAGGGCTGTCGGAGGCCGAGGCGGGAGGACTGCTTGAGGCTAGAAGCCTGAGGCTGCAGTGACCTGTGGTCATACCACTGTGCTCCAGCCGGGACCACAGCACAAGACCTTGTCTCTCAAAACAAGCTTTCTCAGCCCCAAAGATCGCATACAACATGGTATCCTTTGGGTACATTTATTTATTTTTATCTTTTATTCTTTTGAGTTGGTGTCTCACTCCGTCGCCCAGGCTGGAGTGCAGGAGCATGCTCTCGGCCACCGCAGCCTCGACCTGCTGAGCTCAGGAAATCCTTCCACCTCAGCCTTCCAAGCAGCTGGAACCACAGGTGTGTACCACCATGCCCAGCTGATTTTTTTATTATTATTATTTATCGTAGAGACGAGGTCTCACCAAGTTGCCCAGGCTGGTCTTGAACCCCTGGGCTCAGGCAATCCCCTGGCCTGAGCCTCCCAAAGTGCTGGGATGACAGGCGTGAGCCACCATGCCTGGCTGGGCATTTATTTACTTATTTTTTATTTCAGTGGCTTTAGGGGGTACAGATGGGTTTTGGTTGTGTGGATGACTGTACAGTGATGAAGCCCAGGCTTCGGGGACATCTTCATGCGAGTAAAATAAATATCTTTGCTCTATCTAGGTATGGTGAGCGATCCTAAAATGGAGAGCAGGGTGGAGCTGAGTGCAGGACTGGGTGTGGGCCGCGGGCAGGGCCATGCTGCTCAGTGGCCGTCGTCATGGGGGTCCTTGCCGGGCCCTGGGTGGCATTCGACAGGGGCTTATGACGTCACTAAACACGACGGGTGGAATGACCGGGTCAGCCAGAGCACGAAGAGGCAGAGCACCCCCACACCTGGCCACCTTGCCCCGACCGGGGTCAGTAGCCAGAGGGACGGGGTGGCTCCGGCCTGCGCCAGAGGAGGGCCGCCCTAGGGGAGGTCGCCCTCGTCGTGGGCAGAGGCGGGGCCTGTGGGGGCTTCCGCACAGTGAAGGCAGGGTGGTGCAGCCACCCTGTGCCACGGAGGCTGATGCCGCGAAGGTTCTGGGGAGGGGGCGAGTGTGGAGCCGGCCCGGGCTTCTCCCGGGTGTGGACAGGGCGTGGAGGGCGGTGTGTCCTCGGGGGAGCTCAGCCTGTGCCAGCCTCTTCACCCTGCCAGGTCCCTGCTGGGGACGTGGCAGCCCGTCTGTCTCTGGCCCTGGGGACAGCACCATGATGCGTTCTGGGGAAGCTTCTCCACCCGTCTGACTCAATGTAGGTTTTATTGTTTTGTTGTGTTTGAGTCGGGCTCTCACTCTGTCACCCAGGTGGAGTGCAGTGGCACAGTCACGCTCACTGCAGCCATGACCTTCTGGGCTCAGGCGATCCCTCTGCCTCAGCCTCCCAAGTAGCTAGGGCTACAGGGGCACACCACCACGCCCAGCTAATTTTTTTGACTTTTGGTAGAGGTGAGGTCTTGCTATGTAGCCTAGGTTGGTCTCAAACGCCTGGGCTCAAGCAGTCCTCCTGCCTCGGCCTCCCAAGGTGCTGAGATAACAGACGTGAGCACCCCACACCTGGCCACAGTATCTTCTTCTAACAATGGCTGCATCTTCCCTTTGCTATCCTGAAATACTTCGTAGGCTCCCTTTTACCATTTTGAAGTGACAAGTCCTAGTCCTAAAATAGTGTTTCCATGGAGTAAAAACCAAAATGTCTTCAGGCGAGCCGAACATCTCCTGGGGGCAAAGTCGCCCTGCACTGAGCAGGGGTCCTAGACTTCATTGACCGAATGACGGTTTTGACTTTCCTTCCTTCTGCGGGACCACCCTCTGCCCCAGGGGCACCCAGCCCACCCGAGAACTGTCCTCAGTTATTGTAACAACCAGCCGTCTGCACAGAGGTCCAAAATGTGCACCCCACGAGGATGGTCTGTATGCAGGCGGGGTGCTGGTCTCCAAAGGGTCTGGTCCAAGCGTGAGCTCCCCAGATGGGCACGAGCAGCCAGGATTGGCTCCTGGTATATGAGTGTGTCCCCTACAGATCCTTGGGGGTGTTTCAGTTATCGACAGCTAAATAATCAATGAAAACCAGAGGCTGAGCAGCAATTTGTCAACTGTGCTCAGCCAGGCGGTTCTTCTGCACCACGCGGCGTCTCCTTGGCCTGGAAAGGCTGAGGTGGAATCTTCGCTTCCATGTTCGGGTCCTCGGCTGGGGGGCTAGACCCGCAGAGGCTGGCTGGGCGTCTCTCTCCACATGACCGGCCTGGACTTCTCCCCAGCATCATGGTCTCATGGTCGCCGGACCTGCTGCATAGTGCAACGGGGAGGAAACCTCCAGTCCTCTTCCAGGCTAACCCTGGGGCTGGACCACGGGTGTTTCTGTGGAGTTCTGCTGGCCACAGCAAGTGGGAAAACAATGCCTGATTCAGCGGGAGGTTTTTCTGCGCCACATGACGTCTCAGGGAGGGGAACTGCTTGGGGCCTCTCTAGAGACTGCCACAGACACCCCGGGCTTTTACTGCGTGGGCAGGTGGGAGTCTGGGTTCTGCCACTGGCGCGGCAGGTGCACGCTCGTGGAGTGGGCTAGGAACATTTCCATCAGCAAGCTCATTTCCAGAAAAGCTACTGTGGATACCAACTGTCCCCGCACCCGTCCCCTGCGCTGGACTCGGTTTCAGGTGCTCAGAGCATCTCTTCTCATTTCACTGCCTCAGTTTCCTGGGACCGAGGCACTACCCTCGTTTTATAGGTGGAGAAACAGAGACACAGAGCGGCTTGTCCACCGGTCCCTCTCGTAGGCATGTATTCCGAGGAAACGGTGAAGGCGTGGCTGTCAGGTGTTCACTGTGATGTCACTTATGACAGGCGACCGGTGACATGAATGATGGAGGGGCTGTCCATGGGAACTGCCGTGCAATGGGGGGGACCCTCTCAGTGTCGTGAGAGAGAAACGAGTTTTAAAACGATGTCAGAAATCACACATTCCTCCCATTCTGCACAAAAGTATATTCGAGGTCCCAAATGTGGCTTTCTCCAGAGCGGAATTGAGTGAAGTCTTTGACCTTTGTGTTCAGCTGTGGCTTCTTCTCCTCCTATAACGAATGCAAAGGTCAAAGATAAACAGCACAAGTTATCACCTTGAATTAAAAAGAGACCCCCCAAAAAAAAGGTTTTCTGCTTAAATGAGAGGTCTTTGGATAACTGAAAAAGGTAATGAACCAGAAAGGCATGCTGGGCGGATGGACTCCCCCCGACATCACCCACTGGGCCAGCTGACCAAATTCAAGTCCTCGTAACTGAGCAGATGCTCACGTGGCCGTACAAAGTCCCGCTGGCTGCTGGGGCAGGGTCTCCACGCCGCCGGCGCCACCTGCTTCCACAGGGACAGGCGGTGCTCACCTGGCCAGGCGCGGGTGCGGGCGCTGGGCTGTGGCTCCCGGGAGTCTGCACCCGGGGGGCGGGGGTGGCCACATCCCCCCAGGCCTCCTTCTTCAGGGACAGCAGTGCCTAAGGACCTACTGCTCCATTCCCCGCCCCTGGCCACACCAAATGGCCGGCCTCTGTAGAGTCTGCGCCACCAGGCAGCCTCCCGGCCTCTTGGTGTTTCTCCCCATCGGGCACTCTGGCTCTGTGGTAGGGAGAATTGTAAGTGCGCTCCCCAAATCCCTGGTCCCTGGTGGACACACGCCTTCTCCCCGTTTTTCAACGTGAGCCTAAGTGTTCTGGCGATGGAACGTCGGGGGCGTAGTTAAGGTCCCCGGTGAACCGCCCTTGAGGTCGGGAAACACCCAGGGGGGCCTGACGGCATCAGGTGAGCCCCCAGCATCGGGGTCAGGAGGTCAGAGCCTCGGAGCACGGGGGCCGGGTAGGGGGTGGGGAGGAGGGTGGCTGGATGTGTGAGCCGTTCTCCGCCCCTGGGTGGAAGGGGCACGTGGCAAGGAGCGTGTGGCCCCTGGGCGCCGAGGGTGGCCCTCGGCAGCCAACGAGGAAACGGGCCTCAGGCCGCAGGCCACAGGACCCGGATGCCCCTGGCGACCCGGACCGGCCCAGAGGGCCCAGGGCGGACGGCAGCCTGGCCGGCACCG
>NW_007250894.1:60345-63890 GCF_000164805.1 Carlito syrichta | reverse complement strand
TGATCGCGCGCATGGACGCCGTCCCCTGTTATGACAGACCCCGACGGCACGGACCCCAGGACGGCGCGCCCTTGTGTCCCCCAAGACTCGGGCGGTCGGCGGAGTCTGACCCAGAGGAGAGAGGGGAGAGCCTGGCACGGGCAAACATCCAGCCCAGAAGGACGGCCTCAGCCCAGAGCTGTGTCCCCCGGTGCCCATGAAGCCCACTGACCCCGGGAGGCGGTCTGGCCAGGCTCACGCCCCGGGTGGTGGCGCTGGCTCGTACTCACAGTGCGAGAGGAAAGCGCCCACGGACAGAGACTCTCAGAGTCGCTGGCAGGGCCAGTGCTCCAGGGCGCCAGCCTCTCCCTTGCAGCCGCATTCCCTGGCGTCCTGCCGGCTCTCGGCTCCATGGGGGCAGGGAACAGGTCTCGGGCACCCGGTGACGCACGTGCATCGGCTGAGTTGGGCGGGAGGTCCCTGGTTCGTGGCCGGTGTCTGTCGGCTTCACTCTGCTGTTTTCATCCGGCGTCAGTTAATCGGGAGGGAAATCCCAGAGACGAGCCAGATCAGTTTGGCTCCCAGGCTCGACGCTCACCCGCTGAAGGCTCCAAGCAAGCGCTCTCAGGTCAGAGGTGCCCGTGCAAGGGACCATGGGGACCGACGGTGGGGTTCTTCTGGTCCTCGGGGTCCTCAGTGTCTGTCTATGAAGGTCCCTCCTGTTCTCTGATCTCATTTCGTTTTCTCCCTCTTAAAAAAAGCCAACAGGCCGGAGCCCGGCAGGTCGAGGCTGCGGTGGCCGGGAGCAACCGCTGCACTCCAGTCTGGGCGACAGAGTGAGACTCCAACTCAAAAAAAAAAACAACCAGGCTTGGACCCAGCGAGCAAGACCCTTCTAGAGAGAACTCACGGTAGATCCGCAGTGACGGCCTCTGGCATTGCCCTGGCAGCTGCGCTGGGGAGCGTCCAGGCGGTGAAAACTCACCCTAACGGGCACAGATGGCCGGTTCCTGCCTGCACAGGGACCAGGCCGGCAAGCAGAGGGCTCTGTGGCCGTGGGCCGGGGAGCCCGGGTGCAGATGGCTGGGAGCCTATCCCGGGTCCTGGGCGGCAGCACCACGCGGCTCAGCGATCGCCACAGCTTGGGCGTCTGTCTGCATGGAATATTGCACTTCAGGGCGCTGCGGGAGACTGGGTAGTCCGGGGCCTGGGCTGGAGTTCGGAAGGGAGTGGAAACCTGCAGGAGGAGGCGGGCCTGCGAAAGGGCCCGGCGGACGGATGAGACTGAGGCGCCGGGACGGCCAGGGACAGAGGGGGCTTGGAGGAGGGTGATGGCCAGGGTTGGGTCCGAAGCACTGCCCAGACTCAGGAGTCCTCAGCGAAGTGGAGAGACCAGGAAGCTGACTTTCAGGGACCAACAGGAACCCGGGATTTTAAGTTTCCTGGGCAGAATTATATTGCTCTCAGCTCACTGCCCAGCACCTGGCCAGGCACGGCAGCCGCCCAAGGTCTGTCTCAGAATCTCTTCCCCGCTCAGTCCCCACGGCTGAGAACAGCTTGGAAGGGCCCTCCCTGGATCTTTCCTTCTATTTATTCTGTAGTGGCAGGGTCTTGCTATGCTGCCCAGCCTGGTCTCAAACCCCTGAGCTCAAGGGATCCTCCGGCCTCAGCCTCCCACAGTGCTGGGATGACAGGCGCCCGCCACTGTGCCCGGCCTGGGCCTCACCTTTAATACTGCCTGGGCTTTCGGAGAGGGCATGAGCATTCACATGGGGGCTTCGGGCCATCCAGGTGAGGGGGGGGCCAGCTTCGCCTGGCAGCCTGCCCCCAGGTGCCGACTTAGCCTAAGTAAAAAGGTGATAGCGCTGCAGGCTCCGCGCGCCCCCCCCCACCTGACCTGGCCCTGGAGGCGCCTAACAGAATGGCCTGGACAAGCTGCCTGGGAAATGTCCCCTGGGTTCACTCCGCACCCTCAACCCGGTGTCGGTCACCACCAGCCAGCTCCCCCCCTGGACTACTGCAATGGTCCAGGCAGGCCATTCTGTTCCATCTTCTCCAGCCCAAGTACAAGCAGGGGTGGTCTCATGGGACCCCGCCCCCTCTATTTGCTCCGCATGTGACCCTCCTGTGGCTTGGACTTCGAAGAAAAGAGAACCACTCACTTCTTCCAGCGGCCACTGCCACGTGGAATGTCAGCCCCTGCAACCTTCGCACCCATTATAAACCCCAAGTGCTCTCCCATCTCAAGGACGCGCCGTTCCCTCTGCCAGAAATATTTTCTCTCAATGTCTCATCCTCATTCTCACCTTTCACGGTCTCAGGCTAGATGCCGCCTCCTCAGAGGGGCAACCCTGCCCACCCCCCGAGCCAGAGCCACACTGGCCGCTACCGCAGGGCTTTATCTTTGTCCTTATGGTGTGTGTGCCACAGCTTGGTTATTATATATTATTTTGTTTGTCTATAGTCTATCATGCAGGCCACCTCTGGCCATAAGCTCCATGAGGAGAGAGACTATGTAGGCCTTACCCACCACTGTGCTGCCGCCCGCCATGCCTGGCACATAGTAGATGGTCATTCAATGTGTGTTGAATAGAAAATGAATGAATACTGAAATGTGAGCATGACTTGAGTCCCTCGGGGCAGATCTCACGCAGAGAAGACCCGCAGAGACCACCTTTGCGGTGATGCACTTAGTAAGGACCGGGTGTGCAGCGAGCTTAGCCGGAAACCAGGAAAAATAATACACGAAGAAAAGAAGCAAGCAAGCCACAGCAGCTGTGTGGAGTGAGAATGCAGACTTTAAAAGAGAAAAGAAGCCGGGCTCCGTGGCTCAGCCTGTCATCCCGCGCCTTGGGAGGCCGAGGTGAGCGGATGGCCTGAGCCCGCGGGTTCGAGACCCGCCTGGGCAGCGAGACCTCATCTCTACAATACATCAAAAAATCAGCCGGGCGTGGTAGCGCATGCCTGTAATTCTGGCTACTCGGAAGGCTGAGGCGGCAGGATCACCGGAGCCCAGCAGGCGAGGCTGCGGTGGCCGGGAGCGGCCGCGGCACTCCAGTCTGGGCGACAGAGTGAGACTCCAACTCAAAATAATAATAATAATAATAATTTAAAAAGTGAAAACACCATGCTGGGCCACACTCGCACCCCAGCCTTGGTCACCCCCAGCTAAGTCCCTGGTCCCTTCGTGTAGAGGAAACTGGAAGTGAGCGGAGTGGCCCAGCGGCTCGAGCAGCATGAAGTCGTGTGAGAGCTCCCTGGCAGGGTGCACGACCCTCCGTGGAACGAGTGAATCATGCTGTCACCTGCATCCAAGGAGGATGAAGAGGCTTCTGGGGACCAGCGGCGTGGGGTCGTGGCTGGCGGGCCCTACCGCCCCAGGATCCAGGCTGTTGTTTCCCTGCTGCGGGGGAGGCACGGGCTGCACCTTTTCTGGAAGGAAGTTTGGCAGGATGAATTAAGATCCTTAAATGGCCGGGCTCGGTGGCTCAGCCTGTCATCTCGCACTTTGGGAGGCTGAGGTGAGGGGATTGCCTGAGCCCGCGGGTTCGAGATCCGCCTGGGCA
>NW_007250894.1:46441-60325 GCF_000164805.1 Carlito syrichta | reverse complement strand
TGGGCGACCCAGTGAGACTCCAACTCAAAAAAAAAAAGATCCTTAAATGCAGTCATGCCCTTGGACCCAATAACTCCACTTTAAAGAATCTACCCATAAGCTGTGGTCAGAGATAAGCACGAAGCCAAGTTTTGTGGCTCACTCCTGTCATCCCTTAGAGACCAAGGTGGGAGGATCACTTGAGCCCAGGAGTTCAAGACCAGCCTGGACAATACAGCAAGACGTCGTCTCAACAGAAAAAAAACCAAAGAAATGTGCACTAAGACAGCAACAGAAGGTTTCTCATATACGTGCATTTCTAATAGTATAAGAGTAGAAAATGCCAAAACCAACTGTAAAATTTCTTTTAAAGTGATGACAAGGCCAGGTGCAGTGTCTCAGCCTGTCATCCCAGCACTTCGGGAGGCCAAGGCGAGTGGATTGCCTAAACCTGCAGGTTCGAGACCAGCCCTGGCAACTTGGCGAGACCTCGTCTCTACAATAAATGAAAAATTAGCCGGGCGTGGTAGCACGCGCCTGCAGTTCTGGCTCCTTGGAAGGCTAAGGGGGAAGGATTGCCAGAGCCTAGCAGGTCGATGCAGGGGTGGCCAAGAGCGTGCCACTGCACTCCAGCCTGGGTGATGGAGAGAGACTCCAACTCAAAAAAGAAAAAAAGGGTTTTAAAACTGGAAGTAAACTTAACTTCTTTTAGTGGTTTTCTTTAATTTTTCACTTAGTTGAACTGCTGAGGTTTTTATTGTTGAGAAGTATGCATGCTTCAGTGTTGGATATTTGCTGTCAACGGAGTGTTCAAATTTGCATCATTCTTGTTTCTTAGATAAGATACTTTGAAGCTCATGAGGAAAAAAAGAGTAGAAAATGAATTGATCAAATATCCAACAAAAAGCTAGGTAAGCAAATGACAGCCTATCCGTGTTATGGAACATTTCTCAGCTGGTAAAACTCATGTTTCCAAGAAACATGCAACGGCTCGGGGAGAGGGCTCCCAACATAACGTTCGGAGAAGATGTGACTTTTTGCATTTTTTTAATAACAGAAATGTTTCAATACTGGAAGTTTGTGGCATAGCTACCTTTTAGTTCCAAGCAACCTGGCAGCCCACGCCTTATCTTTCACGCGTCCTGAAGACTCGTCTGCACAGGCCTGAAATTCTCAAGAAGATGCAACCCCTGGAGGGCCTCTCACCCGCCTGTTACTGTCACTTTGTTCACACTTTGTGTTTGTTGCACGGAGATTCCGCTTACATCCACTTGTGGCGAGGAAATCTGGGAAGGCTTCACATCCAGCTCCTAAGCTGTGCACTCCCTGAGTGCCTCTGTGTCTCTGCTCCCTGGGACACATCCAGGCCCGCAGGACGTGTTTAGATGTCAAGATAGGAGGCACAGAGACAGATTTCCAGGCACCTCTCCAGGGAACTGGTGAGCTCTGCTCCACACCTGAGTGATGCTCGGACGTGAGGGAGAGTGAGGGAACACACACGCAGCAGAACACGCAAGAGGAAGCGTGCGAGACCGTCTCTCTCTCAAGTTCAGAATGTCAACGCGAACCCTTGGTGGAGGTGAGAAGAGGGCTCCCTTTTTGGGAGGGGACACAGGGCTGGAATGTACCATCCTTTACCCCAGAAGGGTGACACAGGTATGCACTCACGGAAACTGGAGTGAGCCCCAGACCTTGGGACATCCGGCCAACGGAAAATGCCTCAACATGAAAAGCAGTGAGTTCTCAGGCCAGGAGGAGCCCTGGAGAAACCCTGAATTGCCGCTACCGGGTGGGAGAGGCCAACCAGAAAGGCTACCCGCCACAGGTCAACTCCGTGGCACTCTGAAAAGGCACGGCCATGGGCAGCCGAAAGGCCGGTGGCTGCCAGGGAAGGGGAGGAGGCAGAGGGCAGAGCATGGCAGTTGTGGGGCAGCGGACTCTTGCGTGTGACGCCAGGACGGTGGACAGGTGGTCACACGTCTGTCCAGTCCCATGGGAGGCACAGTCCAGAGCGGTCCTCAGATGGACTCGCGACTTTGGGCGGGGACCACAGGGCCATGGATGGTCATCAGTTTTTACAAGCAGGCCTCCCTGGCAGGGACATCGACGGGGACCAAGTGTGGCTGCCAGCAGGGCACATGGGAGCTCTCTTGCCTCCTTGTTCAATTTTGCTGTGAGCCTAAAACTATACTAAAATAACAAAGCCCATTTTCCAAATGATTGAGTGGTATCCTTTGTGCACAATGTGATAAAGAAGGAAGCAGGTTCTCTTTTGCAAAAACCCTTGCCAGCACAGACTGAGCACTGCAGGCAGGCGGACCCGACCTCAGTTCTGTCCTTGTCCTTTGACATTTGGGGTACGAGGGCAGGGCTCACCCACCTTGGTCTCCGTCCTGCCTTCAGCACCCAGCGGGTGACGGCTTACCCCCCGAAATGCCACAAAGTCCCCCGTACTGTAGGACTGTCACCCTCCTCATCCCACAGAAGAGGAAACCCAGCCCAGGGAGGTGACAGCGGGATACTCAGTCACACAGCTGTGAGCGGCAGGGCTAGGACATGTGCCAGGTTGTCTTGGCAGAAGTCACCAATCTGAGTCCGTCTCCTTCTGTTTCCACTGAAGTGGAACCCCGGAAAACTCGAGGCGTTCAGAAGATGCACTAATAAAACTGATCCTCGAGTTTTCACGGCGGTGGTGTCCTCCTAAATTAACTGCTATTGTCCCTGAGACGTGGTTACAAAGTGCCCTGATTGCCCAAGCCCAAGTTCGCCCTGCCGCCTGTCAATAACTCTGACACCTTGATTCCCTGTCACCCGGTAACTACGGAAAGGTGTAATATTCTGACGGCTTTAATTTCACCTTTCGCGGGAGAGGAAACTTGATGGAGAAAGGTAGGGTGCAATTTGAGACACGTGCAAATTATTTTTGAATCTCAAGAATACAGGTCCTGCGTCGGATGCCTGCCTGGGCGAGAATCGCTGTCCCCTGGACGAGCCAGGTTGACGGCCATCAGTGCATAATTGCTGGGCTCGGGCCCTCCCTCCCGCCGGGGAACGAAACCTTGATCAAGGTCAGCGTGGAGGTGTCAGTCTCAAAGTTTCCAATGCCGAGGAAGCCACAGCAGGAAAAGGCGGTCTTGGGGAGGACAGCTTGGCATGATGGAACAGGGCAGGTGTGTCCCTTCATGGGAACAGCGTGTGCAGCATGACGCCTGGGGGTGGCAGGAGAGGGTCCCCAGCAATTGTGGGACAACCTCAGGGGGCGACGGGGCCTGTCGCCAGACCCGGGGGGCTGGGAGCAAGGGGTGTGAGCAAACGCAGTGGCCTGTGAGTTCAGCTCTTCTTCGTGGCAAAATACACCTGATAGACAACGTATTGTTATTTTTTTCTCAGAGAAAAGGTCTCGCTCTGTCACCTAGCCCGCTGCAGTCTTAGACGCCTAGGTTCAAGCCATCCTCCCTCCTCAGCCTCCTGAGTAGCTGGGATGACGGGTGAGCACCGCCATGCCCTCCTTTGTATTTTGCAGAGATGGAGTCTCACTAGGCCGCCCAGTCTGGTCTTGAACTCTCAGCCCCAAGCAATCCTCCCGCGGAGGCCTTCCGAAGTGCTGGGATGGCAGGCCTGAGTCACCGCGGGTGACCAGGAGGTGTCATTTTGACGCGTAGAATTCGGTGACGTTAAATGCATTGACAATTTTGCGCAACCTCAATCTAGGCCGGAAGCATTTTCACCACCCCCCAAATGGACACCCCAAACCCGTGAAACAGTCTCTCCCCATCTCTGCCTCCCCCAACCCCTGGAATCACCGATCTGTGTTCCATCTCCACGGATTTACCTAATCCGGGTGATTCCTAGAAAAGGAGTCAGGCGGCATGCGCCCTCTGGGGCTGCCTCCTTTCACGTGGCATCGCGCTTCCAAGGTTGTCCGTGTCATCGTGTTTGGGGCTGAGTCACACCCCATTGCGTGGACACAGCACCTTTGTGTCGCCCTGCATTGGCCGCTGGGCACCTGGGCTGTTTCTGCCTCCTGACTGTTGTGGGAAGGCCACCACGAACATTCGTGAACAAGGTTTTTCTCTGAGTGCCTGCTGTCTGCTCTTTGGGGTCCATAGTGGGAGCAGAATTGCTCCATCAGAGAAGGCAATGCTGAACATATTGAGGACCCACCTGACCATTTTCCACAGTGGCTGCGGCATGTTGCATTCCCACCAGCAATGGCGAGGGTTCCAGTTCTCCACGCCCTTTCTACACTTTTTTTTTCATGTGAGGCTTTTTGTGGGTGACTATCTCTCTTCTGCAGAGTGCTCACCCTGTGCTCACCACGTGGTACAGAGGTGGGAGCGGACATAGGCCCAGCCCCACCCTCTGGGAGGGCACAGGCTGGCAGGGTCATGGGAAAGTCAGACTCCGAGAGAAGCTTCCAGACTCGATCCCGGACTTGCAAGCTTCAGTTCCATTGCTTCTATCTCCAGTCATGGATGGTGAGAGCTGGAATTTAGACGTGGGACCCCACGTTCCTTTCAGGGGAGGCAAGAGACTCCTGGGCTAGAACCCTGGCCAGACACATGCGGCTGTGACCAGAAGGGGCTACTCAACTTCCCCGAGCTTTTTATTTTATTTTTTTTAATTTTTTAATTTTTTATTTTTGAGTTGGAGTCTCACTCTGTCGCCCAGACTGGAGTGTAGTGGCCACTCCCGGCCACCGCAGCCTCGACCTGCCGGGTTCCGGCGATCCTTCCTCCTCAGCCTTCCGAGTAGCTGGAACTACAGACGCGCGCTACCACGCCTGGCTAATTTTTTGGTTTATTGTAGAGATGAGGTCTTGCCAAGTTGCCCAGGCAGGTCTCGAACCCGCAGGCTCAGGCAATCCACTCGCCTCAGTCTCCCAAGGCGCGGGATGACAGGCTGAGCCACCGAGCCCGGCTGACGACGGTTTTCTTAACCACCGCTTAAAAGTCCCACCTCCCAGCACTGCTGCGTTGTGGATGGACTGTCCCAGGCACGGTCTTTGGGGGATACATTCCAGCCCAAGCAGGGATGGCAGTGGAGTGCAGCTAAAACGACAAGGGCAAAGACCTTGCCGCGGCCTGACACTTAGCAGGTGCCCAGCAAACAGGCTTTCCTTTCCCTGGACGAGAAGGGAAGTCGCACGGCGGGAATGGGTGTTCTTTTGCCCGTGGGGCTGAGTGGAGGCGGCCTCAGCCAGGGCCAGGACGTGCCCCCCGCACGCTCCCTCCAGCGGATCTGGGCCCTCACCCGACAGCCCCTCCCAGCTTCCAGCAACTCCCCAGTCTTCCCGGCACTCAGCGAGCCTTGGGGGGTCCCTGTGCTCGCCTCCTGGGGCTACCTGCCACAGCCAAGCACCCCAAACTGGGTGGCTCGAAGCAGCAGAAATGGATTTCCTGACAGTTCTGGTGACGGTGAGTGTGAAATCAAGTGTCCACGGGGCCCGCTCTCTCCCCAGCCCCCGGATGCTCCCTCCTGGCCTCTCCAGCCTCTGGGGGTGCCTGCAATCTTTGGCCTTCCTTGACTTGCAGACGCGACACTCCAGCCTGGGTCGACATGTGGTCTGTCCATGCAGCCCCTGAATTTCCCTCATTTTATAAGGACAACAGCTGACGGCTCAGGGCTCCCTCATCCAGTACCACCTTGTCTTCCCTTGGCTATATCTACAAACACTCTATTTCTTCCCTTGTTTTAAAAGTAGGAGTCTCACGCTGTCGCCCAGGCTGGAGCGCAGGGGCACGCTCCCGGCCACCGCAGCCTTGACCTGCCGGGCTCCGGCGATCCTTGCGCCTCAGCCTTCCAAGTAGCCGGAACGACAGACACCCGCCACCACGCCTGGCTAGTTTGTGGATTTATCGTAGAGATGAGTTCTTGTCCAGTTGCTCAGGCTGGCCTCGAGCCCCTGGACATAGGCAGTCCTCTCAACTTGGCCTCCCAAAGTGCTGGGTTGACTGGCGTGAATCCCCATGCCTGCAAAGATGCTATTTTTACACAAGGTCACAGTCACAAGCACCGGGTTAGGGCTTCAACACAGTTTCCTAGACGATGCCCTTAGCAAGGGCCTGTGATTAAACCAAGGCACGGAGTTGGGCTGTAGGGAGCGCCATTTGGGTGTTTCTCTTCAAGGAACAAAACAGAAAATGATTAATGCAAATCCAGGTATAGGGCCTTGGGAGGCCGAGAGATGAAACGTCCTGGAGTTCATTTCATTAATTCATGGCAAGGCGACCTCCTGGTTCCTGATCTGGCTTCCAAACGCATGGCCTGGTCCCAAAGGAAGGAAGCAGGAACGGCAAGCCATTAGGATGTGAATTTTGTCCACGGACACACCATCCGCATGCACGTGACAAAGCGTGGGGTGGTGGGTGCCTGGCTTTTCCTTCCCGTGATCTGAGTGTTCTGGTCTTCCTGCCGTGAGCACAGGCTGCCTTTGCAAAAGCCGAAGCCATCTTCTCATTGCTGGCTTGATTAGAGAGGCGTGCGTCTGGTCACTCGCAGAGACTCACACGGCCGGCGGTGGTCACAGATATCCTTTCCCGGGAAGCGGTCTCTCCTCAAGGGTCCCGTGGCGCCCCGCCACCGCCCTCTGGCTTCCTGGGTCTTCCCCCCACCCCTGGAGGCCGGCTGGCTCAGAGGGGGAAGGTGGCCTGAGAGCCGCGACCGGCCGCCTGCGCGCGGGAGGCCGGCGACGGAGATGAGGCGCCGTGGCCGCTGATCCGTTCCCCTGATTTACATCAATTTACATGGAAATCAGGCCGTCTCCATCTATTTCCCTGAAATCAGAGGAGGGCCCCGGGATGATACACCGAGCTGCGCCCTGGCAGATTCATTTGTCCCAAACCCTGGGCAGATTCATTTGTCAACCCAAACAGGGCTGTGCCGTAATCATGGCTGCCCGTCACGCTGTCTCTTTCCCCAAATTGGATAGATAAATGAGTATTTGTGGCTTATTAACCTGAATGTTTTGTCTGGCTTCATTTCCATCTCCTTGCCTTCTGGAAGGGGCCGGTGTGTTTTCCAGAGCGATGTTATGGATGGCATTCTCCCATGTGCCCTTCTAATGATAAGCAAGCTCTTCTGCGTTCCCGCAGCCGTGCTTGGTGTCCAGGCAAGAAGGTGAGTCCTTTGTCTCCTAGTCACACTCAGATTGGATGTCCCTGCGCTTAGCTTTGTAAAATAAGTTTTTTGGCTTGCGTGAGTCAGAGTCTCACTCTGTCGCCCAGGCTGGAGTCCAGGGGCACGCTCACGGCCACCACAGCCTCTACCCACTGGGCTCAGGCGATCCTCCTGCCTCGGCCCTCCGAGTAGCTGGAATGACAGGTGCACACCGCCATGCTCAGCTAATTTTTTTATTTATCGTAGAGACGAATTATTGCTGGTCTCAAACTCGTGGGCTCAGGCAACCCTCTCGCCTTGGCCTCCTAAAGTGCTGGGATGACAGGTGTGAGCCACCGTGCCCAGCCCGTAAAATGAGTGTCAACGTAGGTGTAACCCTCAGACAGTGGAGTGCATAAACGTCAGTGTGCAACTTGTATCCTCACACGATGAACCCCTCCATTATGCTCAAGAAGCAGGACACCTAGTGCTCCCAGGCTCCCTTGGGCCCCTGACTCGTCAATGGCCCCTACCCCACCTGAAACAGACCCTACTCTGATTTCTTTCACCACCGGTCGGTTCCTCCCATGCTTAACTTCCTATAAGTGAAATTCTATAATAAGTAGGCACAAACATACATACCGTCAAATCCCACTTGCATGGAGTTGAAATCCAGGCAGAACTCATTCTGGTCATGATTAGGTACGTGAGACTCCACACTGCCATGTCCGCCAATAGTTTGTTCTGTTTTACTGCTGTGTGTATTCTGTATACACCACTGTGATGAGGTGTCTACACCATAATTTATTTGTCCAAGCCCTTGTTGATGTGCACTTGGGTTGTTTCTAGTTCGGAATGATTGAGAATAAAGTTCCTAGCTGGGCGCAGTGACTCACGCCTGTAATCCCAGCACTTTGGGAGGCAGAGGTGAGAGGATTGTCTGGTTCGAGACCAGCCCAGGCAACTTGATGAGACCTCGTCTCTACAGTAAATCAAAAAATTAGCCGGGCATGGTGGTGCGTGCCTGTGATCCCAGCTACTTGGAAGGCTGAGGTGGAAGGATCGCCGGAGCCCAGCAGGTAGATGCTGTGGTGGCCGTGAGTGCGATACTGCACTCCAGCTTGGGCAACAGAGTGAGACTCTGACTCAAAAAAAAAAAAGAATAAAGCTCTTATAGCAGAGTGCAGTGACTCACACCTGTAATCCCAACACTTTGGGAGGGTGAGGCAGGAGGATTGCTTGAGCCCAGGAATCTGAGACCAACCAAAGGAATGTAGCGAGTCCTCGTCTCTAGAAAAAAAAAAAATCAAGAAATTAGCCAGGCATGGTGGCATGTGCCGCTAGTCCCAGTTGCTTGGGAGACTGAGGTGGAAGGATCACCTGAGCCCAGGAGGTTGAGGCTGCGGTGAGCTGTGATTGTGCCACAGCACCCCAGCCTGGGTGACAGAGCAAGACCCTGACTCACTCACACAAAAAAGCCACTATGAACGTTCTTCTCCATGTCTTTGGAGCACGTGTGCACTTTCTTTTGGTCTATTCCCGGGTGGAATTGCAGGCCGAAGGGCCAGCCTGTGTCTGAGTGAGTAGACACTTCCGTCCTTGCCTTTGGCTTGTGTTTCCCAACCCTGCCTCCGCAAGAGAGAGTGGACAAGCGGTCACCCACTTCCGTGGGCCCCTCGCCAGCAAGGCCTCCGCGAGTGTCACCAGCACCGCTGCTTGTCCCGAGCCTCGGCGGGATGCCACGCCTCCAGCACGCAGACACCACCGCCTGAGCCCCCACCCGAGGACCCAACACCTGGCCAGACCGCCCCGGAGGCCTGGCCCCGACCCACGGACACCCTGCAAGGGTCTCAGCCGCAGTGACTCCAGCTCGTGGCGCGGCTGCACCGGCACTCATGACCGGCCTCGCCAACCGCTTTGTACCTGGTTAGCCACGCTGGCCGCCAAGTTCCACTGCTCAGCTCCCTGCTGCGGTTTCTGCCTTCTGCCAGGACCCGACCGACACCCTGTCCCACCCTCCGTTCCAGCCTCTGTGGACGGCTGGCCGTCAACTGGCCACCCCTGAGCCTCGGCGTTTTGGTTTGGGGTGTCGAATGCATGCTCATGAAACCCCCATCAGCACTCACGTGTGTTTCAGGTTCAGCCCGGGAGCTCCCTCTTCCAGAAGCTCCCTGCACCCCCAGGCGGGCGAGGGTCCCCTGAACTGTGACCACAGGCCTCCCTAGGCTCTGCGCTCTCATTCGTTCACGAAGCATGCGTTGGGCTCTGTCCCCCAGGCGGCCGGTGTCGAGGCCCAGCCCCCACGGGACTGTATCTGAAGTCGGGATTTTAGGGTCAATTCAAGTTGAACGAGGTTGTGGGGTGAGCCTTGATCCCATGGGACCAGCGTCCTTGTAAGAGGGATACCACAGAGCACTCCTTGTTGCCCTCCCTCTGTCTCTTGCCCTGAAAAAAGGCCAAGGAGGGCATGGCAGAAGGCGGCCACGCGAGCCAGAAGGGAGCCCTCCCCAGAAACCAAGCCGTGCAGGACCCCGATCTCAGGCCTCCAGAACCCTGAGCAATGAATCTGGGCTTTTTAGGCCACACAGCCCGTGGTATTCTGTGCTGGCAGCCCCAGCGGAGACGAGCCCCTGCTGTGTGCCAGGGAGACCCCGGCGCTGGGGATAGAGCAGGCAAAGGCTGAGGGAGAGAGGCGGTGAGAGCAAGAGGCAGATGGAACGCCCTGGCAGGACGACAGGACAGGGCCCGGGCCCCTCCAAGGACCTGGGCGTCCATCCCACGCGATGGGAAGCTCCTGCCAATCAGGGCACTCCCGCGACACAGAGCCACCCAGGAGTGTGCGTGGAAGACAGAGCTGGGTGATGTCACCACGGAGGCCAGCAGGCCCAGACTCGTGGCACAGGCCTGAAGGCTGGGCCAGTGGGTGCCGCTGTCCTGAGGCGGGGCTTCTTCTTCCGGACCCTCGGCCTTTGCCCTGGGTCTCTGGGGGTAGCGCGAGGCGTGTCGAGAGTGGCGTCCTTCCCTGGAAGCTGACCGATGGCCTGTGTTCATCGCAGCCACGAAACGGCCCGCAGCAAGCCCGAGAGTCACGTTTGACTCAATAACCCAGCCCTGGAGCCCGGCTGAGGGGACACACGCCATCCCAGGCTCCTGGAGGGTCTCGTGCACGCGGCGTCCTCTCGGATCACTTACCTGGGGCAGTTTCTGCTTTACTGTTAAGTGACATGTTGTGGCTTTCTCTGAAAAGGACCCCCGGCCAGGCGCTGTGGCTCACACTACAGTCCTCCACTTTGGAAAGTCAAGACAGGAGGATCACTGAAGCCCAGGGGTTTGAGACCAGCCTGGGCAACTTGGTGAGACCTCATCTCTACAATAGATCAAACAATTAGCCGGGCGTGGTGGCGCATGCCTGTAGTTCCAGCTACTTGGAAGGCTGAGGCAGAAGGATCGCCGGAGCCCAGCAGGTCGAGGCTTCGGGGGCCGTGAGTGTGCCCCTGCCCTCCGGCCTGGGTGATGGAGTGAGACTCCGACTCAAAGAAGAATACAAAATAAAAAAATAAAAAGGGGGAAAGAAAGGGGCCCCTCTGGCTTCCTGGTGGAGAACAGACCGGAAGGGCAGCTGGTGCCGCCGGGGAGACCAGGCAGGAGGCCTCTTCGGGCACCAGAGGAGGCCGCCGGGGTTGGAGGCCTGGAGCTGGGGTGGAGCATGAGAGTCCAGGGTGGACGCAGAACCCGCAGATGCTGCTTGTGGCTGTTCTTCCAGAAGCCGATCCATTATGCCTCAGGCCTGGTACACAGCAGGGGCACGGTCAGTGCTTTCTGGTGAGGCCTGCGTGAAAACCGCGTGGCTGAGAGCGTCTACAAACGCAAAGCGCTGCCGCCATGTCCTGTGCTCCCCATTTGGACACGCTGGCCTCCGTGGCGATGTGAGCCGATGGCCTCACCCCCGGCGACTCGGTTTCTCTGGAGAGCCCCGCCTGGCACGGGCATCTCTCCCCCTGCCCCTCCCTGAACTGCTCCCTAGGAAAGGGAGCGACTCTCTCCGTGGCCCAAATCCCACGCCCTGGGGGAGCAGTTCCCTCTGGCTGCCCCTGGCCAACCCCAAGAGCATCGGAGCAAGGGCCAAGGGCCACCTGCTTGGGACCATCCCGCCCGGGGGCACACGGACTTGGTGGTAGAGCCTCCACTGTGTGCTGGTCCCCGCCCCCTCAAACCCAGGGAGCTGGGGGAGGGGGATGTCGGTCGCCACCCCCGTGTCTGCTGGGGAGGGGGGTTAATTAAAGCTCGAGCAGGAACATTGAGGTCTGGCAGAGTCCTTCACCCCCAGATACCAGCCACTCCCCACCCAGGGGCTACTGGCCCTGGCGTTCATGGCTCAGCGGGTTCCTCTTCAAAGGGCCTGGCTTTTCTTTAACCAAGAAAGAAAAAGAAGAACCCACTGTTTACAGGAAAGCGGTTCCTCATCCCTGCCCTGCAGAATCCAGCGCAGCCTGGAGCCCGCTCTACCTGGCCCCGTGCCGCCCCGCCGACTATAGTGCAGGGAGCCAGAGTCCCTTCTCATGTCCTGTAAACAAAGCGCTTCATCCACAAGCAACGCGGTGGAAGCATTTTTCCAGCCAGTGTGCGTACAAGTTCCATTCCTCCACAAGAGGCCCAGCAGATCAGAGATGTTGGTTTAAGTCCATTGCTATGTGCAATAATAATAATGTTTTCTCAGCACCCCCCTCCTTCCTCTCTGGTCCTCCCCTCCCCCGCCTCCTTTGGGTTTTATATAGAAATTCTTCCTAGGAACGGGCAAGCACGGAGTTCCAAAATTCTTTCAGCTCAAGGAATTTGGAAGGGAATGGGATTTAGTTTTTTCCACCGCATGCACAACACTCCGTTGCTGCTCTGGGGCTGGCAGGGGCGCCTTTTTGGAACGTGAGAGCTCTGTGACGGATCGCACAGCGCTTTTTGCCTGGTCTGCCAGGGAGCTCAGCGCCAGGACATGCCGGCACCTGGCTCTCCCAAGTCCTGACTTCGCCTTTGTCCTTAAGCAGGCCTACCTCAGCATAAGCTTGCCCATGTTGTCTCCAGAAAGTGGCAGGCTGCAAATAAATATGCGTTCCAGCATGGCGTTTGCTTTTCATGGCTACTGCTCACAATGTAAGCCCGGGCTGGATGAGGCTGCAGATAAGAAAATGACAGAAAAGGGGACAGAAGAAGGACCAGAAGGCAACAATCCCCGGGGCACAGACCATGCGTCTTGAATTGTGCAAGAGCATTACGTAAACTTCCTTTCTTTTTTTTTTTTTGAGTCGGAGTCTCACTCTGTCGCCCAGACTGGAGGGCAGCAGCCGCTCCTGGCCACCGCAGCCTCGACCTGCTGGGCTCCGGCGATCCTTCCGCCTCGGCCTTCCAAGGAGCCAGAACTACAGGTGCGCGCTACCCTACCCGGCTAGTTTTTGTGATTTATTGTAGAGATGAGGTCTCCCAAGTTGCCCGGGTTGGTCTCAAACCCACGGGCTCAGGCAATCCACTCACGTCGGCCTCCCAAAGTGCTGGGAGTACAGGCTTGAGTCCCCACGCCTGGCCTATTTTTATTTTTTGAGTTGGAGTGTCACTCCATCGCCCAGACTGGAGTACAGCGGCATGCTCACAGCCACCCCAGCGTCGGCCTGCTGGGCTCTGGCGATCCTTCCACCGCAGCCTTCCAAGGAGCTGGAACTACAGGCGCGCGCTACCACACCCGGCTCACTTTTGATTTATTGAAGAGAACGAGGTCTCCCCAAGTTGCCCGGGCGGGTCTCGAACCCGCAGGCTCAGGCAATCCACTCGCCTCGGCCTCCCAAAGTGCTGGGATGACAGGCTGAGCCACCGAGTCCGGCCTACATAAACTTCCAAAACCTGTAAACTGCACGGGGGATTCTCTAAGGTGTTGCGGCTGGGACCCAAGTCTCTCGGAGCACGGAGCTGCCAGGGCCCGACACCATCTCGCCTGCTCCTCAAACAGCTAAAGGGGGAAAGCCAGCCTGGAGCGGGACGTGGCTGTGGAGTGCACAGTGCCACGTGCTCAAGGGCAGAGAGCAGGGTGGCCGCGCCAACAGGGGAGTTGAATGAGAGGGAACAGGTAAACAGGTTAAATACATAAAACCCAGGGCGTCCACCCGGCATCCATCTGTCCATCCCTCCGTCCCTCCACCCACCCACCATTTCTCTGTCCATTTGTTCAGGACATCCACCTGTCTGTCAACCCATTCACCCATTGCTTGTCTGTCCATTTGTCTGTCCATCCATCGATTCATTCACCTGTCCGTCTGTCTGTCTGTCCGTCCATTCATCTGCCAAACACCTAGCCATCCGACACCTTCGAGTCTACTACACAACAAAGTGCTCGACAGAATGACTCTTGGAAGGTGAAGGTCGGGGGCAGGGTATGAATGGAAAGGAAGCAGAGAAACCAGTCAGGGAGCTTCCCACGGGGAGCTCTGGACCTGAGATGGCCCTTCTGAATTGTCCCAAATTGAGGAAAGACCTTGATATACCCACGTCAACCAGCCACTGACTGTAGGTGCCCCTGGGAAGCGAGGGCGACTCTCTTCAGCTGAGGGCAAGTGTTGGGACCGGCCACGGAGGCCCACTGAGCGTTAGGGATCAGGAAGGGCCGTTGACCCCGAGACCACGAGGATGCGTTCGGGAGCTATTTGGTCCCATTTCCTCCCCTTTCTACTCAGCACTAACCAGATTGAGCTAAAAACTCTGAGACCGGGACGAACACAAGCTAACTTTAGAAGCTCATTGCTCCCATTCTTCCGCAAACTGCAGTTC
>NW_007250894.1:36348-46183 GCF_000164805.1 Carlito syrichta | reverse complement strand
AGGGTTTAAAGGCAATCTTTGATTAAGTTTTCATGGATTAAGGTTTCTGGTGGGTGGGGGCCGCCCCTCCCACATCTGGCTTTGTGTATAAAAGACCCGTTGTAATTCCCAGTAACACTCAGTCGCTTCTGCACTAGACTGGAGTCCAGTCTTTCTTTCTCTCTTCTTCCCCCCAGTCGCCGACGCCATCTCCACCTTTGGGGTACCCTGAACCCGGCTGGAACTGGACTCCGGTAGGCAAGAGGCAGCGAGAGACTCAGCCGACAGCCAGCGCCACCCGTGTCCCAGCAGATGGGGAGTGAGGACTGCCATTTGGAAGTACACATCTGGGGGCCCAGCCAGGCCGCACCACACCCCGCTCTGCTGGCCTCCCTTTGATTACTGGCGCCTTCCCTGTCCACCCCCGCCCCCCACGCTGGATTGCAAGCTCGTGAGGACAGAGACTGTGTGTTCGCTGCTTGCCTGTAGAGCCAAGCTGGTGTCTGACCTGGAGCACATGCACAGTGAGAGCCCATGGCCGAAGAGAGGGGATGGAAGCTCGAGTGTGCTCAAGGGCACACCGACGGCGGTGATCCCAAGCTCTCTGAAGGCCGGCCACTTGGCTCCAGGGCTCCCTGTTGGCAGGTCCACAGACGGTGTACCCCAGAGCGCTTCCCCGTGGGAAGGTCCCTGACTGACTTCTCTGCTTCATATCCTGCCTCCAGCCTTCACCCTTCAAGGGTCATTCTGCCAAGAACTTATTTGTGTAGTAGAAGAGAAGGTGTCGGATGGCTAGATGGTTGGACAGATGAATGGACGGACAGATGGAGAGATGAATGCATTGATGGATGAATTGATGGATGGAGGACTGACAGTCGGAGAGAAACCTCCAGGCACAGCCACTGGTCCCACACGGGAGAGCCTGGCTCGCGAGGGAGTCTCTGCAGGGAACCCCATGGGGCTCAGCTCCCGGCTGGGTGGGCCAACATCCTATTGCAAGGTTTTCCAAGTCTCCAGGTCCTTAACTCCCACTCAGGCCTCCCCTGAGCTCCAGACCCTCCAAGCCTCTCCAGAAACCTCACAGGGACCTCACATCTCCATAGCCAAAACGGAGTTCCTCAAACTCCTGGTCCCCTCGTCTACCCCATCTCACCAGAGTGACAATGCCACCCATAGAGCTACTGAGGCCATAAGCCCCACGCTTCCCTTTCCTTTGTTCCTTACATCCTTTGGCAAGACCTAACAACTCTGCCCCCAAACAATCCCAAATCGGCCACTGCACCCTCTTTCCACCAGCCAGCTCACCCCCAGCCAGCCCACCAGCCAGCTCACCCCCACCGTCCTGAGCCCAGACCCCTACAAGAGTGTCCTAACTGGGTTCTCAGCTTCCTTTCCATCTGTACTCCCCCCGCAAGAGTCATCAGGACTTGTGACGGGGCTGAGATGCTGCCCTACTTGCAAGCCGACAGATGAGCACAACAGTTTTTCAGATGCTCAGAGAAGACACGAAACTCCAGGGTCAGAGACAAAGGACTCTGTTCCAGTGAAAGCAGGAGGTGGAGGGTCGGCAGGTTCCCCTGGGTTTCCTCGGCCCCAGACAATTCCCAGAGCAGCGATGTGGCAGGCATAGGAGGGGCCTGCACAGGTCGGTGGGGTGGGGGCTTGTCCTACAGGTGAGGAGCTCTGAGCTTGGGAACCCACCATTCTATAGCAGGTGAGAAACAGCTTGCTCTTTGTCATGGAGAGCCGGAGCCTCCTCCCTCGAGCTTGCTGGCTGCAAACACAACCCTGAGAAAACAGCCTGAGTCATGAGTATGGGTCAGAGCCCAGCATCGGTGGCACACCCAGTAAAACGAATGCCATCGATCGTGAACAAAATTCCAACCGCTCCACAGGGATCTCAGAGCCCAGAGCGGCTTGGCATCTGCCCCTCCGACCTCAACTCCCAGCCCCGCCCCCCTCGGCCCCTGAGCTGCAGCCACAGGGGGGTCCTCAGGGCTCCTCCCTGGGGGCCCATGCACTGATTCCTCTCCCATCTCTCCCTGCGGCTTGCCCCTGTCCCCCTCTGAGTGTCCCTTCCCTGTGGAAGCCTTCCCCGCCACTCCAGCTGCCACTCTT
Organism: Carlito syrichta; assembly: GCF_000164805.1. Taxonomy (NCBI): domain Eukaryota; kingdom Metazoa; phylum Chordata; class Mammalia; order Primates; family Tarsiidae; genus Carlito; species Carlito syrichta. The sequence goes on along the minus strand of NW_007250894.1, from coordinate 44,086 downwards.
GGGAGAGCGTGTTCTTCTCAAGTGCTGCCACACATGGAAATGGCCATCCTTGCGATCGCGCTTCCTCCCACGCCCGCGCTGGCCTCCAAGGGCCAAGACCCCACAGTCTTGCTTCCCGCTGTGTCCCCAGGGTCCAGAACGAGGTCCAGGGGCCCAAAAAACATCTGGGGCATACCTACTCGCAAGGCAGGGAGTCCCCCCTCCCAGAGGCCGGAAGCCTGACCGTGTCTCCAGGGGTGGGCGATGCCCACCGAGAGTTTCTCAGCGCTTTGGAAACCTAAGACCTGGCATGACTCAGCTTAATACCAGGGTGTGAGTGCCGTGTGACTCAGGGACCGCCTCCAAACATGAGGCTTTCCTTTGTAGTGGCCTCTGAGAACATCACTGGGGACACCACGGCATGATTGCAGGGGAAGCCTGTGGCCGAGGGGTGGACAGTCTTCAAAATACACATCTGCAAAGAGTCATGGCTTGTAAAAAACAACCAGGATGCTCCTTGCCACTGATTTGTCCCCCTCCTGGGGGTGAGAGCTTGAGCGCCAGAGCGTGTGACTCGACCATCCTGGGCTCCCATCCTGGCTTTGCCCTGCCCTGTCCCACCCGTCCGAGTGGCCAGCGCCCAGAAGCAGGGCACCGTCTAGAGGGTGAGGAAGGGGGTGGCGTTCAGCCGGATGCTATACAGAGCTTTTGGATAAAGAGTTTGCAAGGAGGACAGACCCCTCCAAGGTGTGACATTTAGGGCGCGACCAACAACCAGCCACCCGGCGACGGTGGCTCGATTCACCCAGAAGTGCCTTGGGATTCTCAGACTTCCCAGCACCCACAGCCAGAGGCGGGAGGAAGGCACCCCAGAGCCAAGAAGGCAAACACGTTGAGAAGAAATGGCACGGGAAGACATGGGGAGACGCTGCAGAGGATGTCTAGGAGGGAATCAGCTACAAAATCAGCAGGGTGTCCCTGCTGGCCCCAGGCTTGTGCTGGGCCCTCAGGATAAAAGACAAGAGAGCCCAGAGCTCGGCATGGAGCAGCGCCCGGAGTTCCAGGTACTCGGGAGGCTGAGGCAGGAGGACCGCTGGAGCCATGATCGCACCACTGCACTCCAGCCTGGGCGACACTCAGATCCTGCTTCGAAAACAAATGGAGTGAGAGCCAGTGACAGCACAGGAAACCAGCAGGCAGCCCTGCACTCGTGGCCCCGTGGAGGTGAGAGTTCTCTCTGTCCTCACCTTCTGAGGCTTATTCAGGGACACGGGGCATGGGAGGCTCTTGGGGACACAGTCTCCTTTGGGGACAGACTTCCTCCTGGGGCCGCCTCTGCAGCTACCTGGGTGTTCCCCACCAACGAGGGGTGCAGGGAAACCCACGAGGGCACATTCGCCAATGCCCTGCCTGCCCCACTGGAGCCAGGCCGGCAGGTGTGATGCACCACAGACCCCTTGAGACGCCCTGTGGCCATCTCAGGTGCCATCCATCCCTGTCAGGAGGGCACACAACACGCAGCCTGACCCTGAGGGCAGCGTGCACCTTTGAGCAGGTGTCTTGATTCCTCCGGCTTCTGTCCATGGCCACTTCCCCCGTGGCCACTGCCATCCACCCCACGCTACCGCCCTCAGGCTCAGATAAGAGCCAGCCAGGCTGGCTGTGGGGTTGGCACCTCGGTGCCATCCATTCAGGCTGGAAGACTCCAGACTCTCTGCTCACTAGTGGGGAAACGGAGGCCCTGAATACAGAAGAGACTGGTCTAAGGTCACACAGTGAAGCTCTCAGCCCTCGCCATGAACCGAGAAAATCTGCTGCTCAAAAGCGTGTCAAGAGGGTGCTGGCACGGCTCAAACCCACCAGAGCACCGGCTTTTAAAAAGCAGATTCTGCAGCCAGGCGTGGTGGCTCACGCCTGTCATCCCAGCACTTTGAGAGGCAAAGACGAGAGGATTGTCTGAGTCCATGGGTTCGAGACCAGCCCGGGCAACTTGGCGAGACCTCATCTCTACAACAAATCAAAACATCAGCCGGACATGGTGGTGCGCACCTGTAGTTCCAGCTACTTGGAAGGCTGAGGTGGAAGGATCGCCAGAGCCCAGCAGGGAGAGACTGCGGTAGCCATGAACAGGCCACTACAAGGGAGTGTATCTGTAAGGGAGGCTGAGACAGGAGGATCACTTGAGCCCAGGGGTTCAAGACCAGCCTGGGCAACATAGCGAGACCGCCATCTCCACAAAAAATTTAAAACTTAGCCAGGTGTAGTGCTATGTGCCTTCGTCCGTGCTTCTCAGGGGCCTGAGGTGAGAGGACAGCCTGAGTCTAGGAGGCGAGGCTGCAGTGAGCTGTGATTGTGACACTGCACTCCAGGCTGGGCTGCAAAGCAGGATCTTGTCTTTAAAAAACAAGATTCTATTGTACAAGAAATTCACCCGTAAGAAACACCCCGCAGACCTGCTCCATTAGATAATCCGAGACGGGGAGGGGCCAGGGCATGGATCTTCAAAACTCAGAGCCACCCAGGTGGCCATTCCTGCCCCAGGGCGAGCGTGGGCATCTCTCTGTCACTTTGCCCTCCAGGAGGGGCTCTCCCCGCTGGCCCCGGGGTGGCCCTTCCCCTGTGGTCTTGGCTGGCCCTCCTGGGGGTGCCACCCGCTCCTTGCCCTCTGGCCTCTGTCGGTCCGGCTGCAGGAGTGGGGCGGGGTGAGGACCTGCAGCCGGGCGTGGTGGCTCACGCCTGTCAAGCAGCAGGAGAGGGAGGGTGGGTGTCTACTCCAGAGGCCAGGCCCCATCAGGCCCCGTCCTCGGCGCCTCTCCCTCCCGTGCCCTCTTAGTTCCGGCCCTCGCAGGCGGCCCGGGGGCGTCCTCAGCCTGGCCATGCCTCGGCTCCTCATTCCTGCCTCCTCAGTGACCCCCCGAGGGTGTCATCGGTCCTGCTGGGACCCTGGCCTCCCAGCCCTCCACCTGTCAGTGCCGTTTTCCTCCCCCTCCAGACTTGGGGAGAAGGTTCTGGAATCTGGCTGCCATCGGAGGAGAGGAAAGAGGGCGCACCCAGCCCGGGGTCCGGGCCCGATTCCTGAGCTGGGCCTCGGGGGACAGCGCTGAGGGGGAGGCGGGGAGGGCCTGGCTTTCCACCAGGCAAAGGACCCGGGGGCGGCAGGTCGGCCCAGCACTCTCGGAAAGGGGACAGCCAGGGAGGCTGGGGAGGAGCGAGACAGGGCCCTGAAGAGGCCTCTTGAGCTTCCTAGCCAGAGAGGGCAGTCTGGAGCCCACGGGCAGGACGGTGAGCCTGGACGTGGCGCTGAAGACCGCACTGTGAAAGGCAGAAGGCACGTGGCCATTGGGTCCTCCCCCGTGACCCCGGGCCGCCCTGCCGCCCGTCTTCTTCCTGTGAATGAGAACGTGCCGCACGGACTGTCGCGTGCTGGACCCAAGAGAACAATGATGACCACTCTTCTTGTTGTCGGAGCTTGGGTCTCACCCTGGAGCTTGGGTCTCACCCAGGCTGCAGTGCGGTGGCACGATCACAGCTCACCTCAGCCTCAACTTCCTGGGTCGAGGGGTCCTCCCACCCCTGCCTCCCGAGTAGCTGGGACTACAGGCATCCGCCACCAGGCCCGGCTAAGTTTTCAAATTTTTCTGTAGAGACGAGGTCTCACTATGTTGCTCAGGCTGGTCTGGAACTCCTGGACTCAAGCACTCCTCCCACCGTGGCCTCCCAAAGTGCTGGGTTGATAGGCGTGAGCCACCACGCCCGGCCAATGGCCACTCTTTGGGCAACAGTGGCAGACTGAGTGTCAGCTGAGCCGGCAGTGAAGCCTTCCTCAGCGCCCCGAGCCCCTGGAGGATGAACTAAGGCAGCTGGCGGGCATGCTTGGGTCAGTGCCGGGCACACAGTAGGTGCTCAGTCAACGGCCCTCGATTCTTGACTGATGCGGCCTCGGGGTCGATTCTTGACTGATGCGGCCTCCCCAGAGCCGCTCGGCTGGGCAAGGTCTCTCGGAAAAGCTGCCTTGACACAAGGCCCTAAGAGACGCTGCTGACTAACCCTGGGTGGATGGCCCAGCACGGAGGTCGGGGGCAGACCTGGGCTCCGTCTAGTTCCCTTGGCCTCTCCAAGTCGCAGCTTTATTTTCTTTTTTAAATATGTTTTATTTTAGGCCGGGCTCGGTGGCTCAGTCTTTCATCCCAGCGCTGTGGGAGGCCGAGCTGAGTGGATTGCCTGAGCCCATGGGTTCGAGACCCGCCTGGGCAACTTGGCGAGACCTCATCTCTACAATCAATCGAAAATTAGCCGGGCATGGTAGCGCGTGCCTGTCGTTCCAGCTACTTGGAAGGCTGAGGCGGAAGGATCGCCAGAGCCCAGCAGGCGAGGCTGCGGTGGCCAGGAATGGCACTGCACCCTAGTCTGGGTGACAGAGTGAGACTCCAACTCAGAAAAAGAAAAGGTTTTATTTTAAAGATGTGGGGTACAATTCAGGATTCAGAATACAAGGGGATATCGTTCAGGGAAAGTTTGGGCCTCCCTTTGGTCCCCGCTTCTCCTGGCTTGAGATCAGACACCCTTGTGGAGGCTGTGTCCTCCCACCAACCCCCGGGTGGCCCTCGGGTGGGAGCCTCAGGCTTCCCAGTCAAACCAGGAAGCTGGGCGCCCTGGCCTCCAGGCAGCACCCTCCCCTCGAGGCCCGGACGTGCTTCCAGAGACAGGCCCCGCTCCTGGCCAGGCCCAGGCCCCTGCTGGGGGCTTCTCATCTCCGTTCAGCTCCCCGGTGGCCGTCAGGGAGGCAGACATGACGCCATCTTGCAGCCGCACAGACTGAGGCTCGGAGAGGTCAAGTCACTTAGCAGAGTTCATCCCCTTGGCTCTGCATGTCTGTCTCCCAAAGCCCGGGCTTGGGGCGGGGGAATCCGGCCTCGGCCATGGGATGCTGGTGAAGGAGACGGGGACCTTCCGAGGCTCCGGGCGCTGCACCCGGTGCTTTTGTTAGCTGGATCCGCTCCTTGCCCACGCTGCCCTGAGAAGTCTGTGCTGCTGCGATGACCCCCGGTCGACACAGGAGGGGCGTCCACTCCAGCAGCCCCGAGAAGCTCTCAGCCCGGCTGGTCCACCCAGGAGCCCTCTGAAGCCAGAGCCCAGCGTCGAACCGCCTGCCACCCACCGAAACGTGGGGCTGCAAGGGGTGAGGAAGGCTAGGCCGGAGAGAAGGCAGATGCCGCCGGTGTTGATGCGATGGCACGAAAAGCACATGGCGGTGACCCTCCCACATCCCCACTGTCGTCAGAGAATGGCTCAACTCAGCAACACGAAGTTATCTAGTCCAGGCGGGGTGCAGCGGCTCACGCCTGCAATCCCAGCGCTTTGGGAGGCTGAGGCAGGGGGATCGCTGGAGCCCAGGAGTTCAAGACCAGCCTAGGCCACCTCGTGAAACCCCCGTCTCTACAAAACAATCAAAAACATGGGTTGGGCGTGGTGGCACATGGCTGCCATCTTGACCACGCGGGAGGCTGAAGCAGAAGGATCGCCTGAGCCCAGGAGGTTGAGGCTGTGGTAAGCTGTGATCACGCCTCTGAACTCCAGCCTGGGCAACAGAGTGAGACCCTGACTCAAAAGTAAAGAAAAGAGATGTCACTGGTGTTGACACAATACCACGAAAACCAGTCAGTGGCGACCTTTCAATTTATCGTAGAATAACTCAACCCAACATGAAATGATCTAATCCAAGTGGGGCGCAGGGGCTTGCATCTGTGATCCCAGAGCTTTACTTAGGAGGCTGAGAAGGGAGGATCGCTTGAGCCCAGGAGCTCAAGACCAGCCTCGGCAACATTGTGAGAACTTGCCTCCACAAGACAAAAAGAACTAGGTATGGTGAGGCCTGTAGGCCCAGCTCTGTGGGAGGCTGGCGCGAAAGAACTGCTTGAGCTCAGGAAGTTGAGGCTGTGGTAAGCTGTGATCGCACCCTTGCATTCCAGCTTGGGCAACAAAGAAGACTTGTCATGCCGCTCCCCTGTGTGTCTCCTCCTCCTGGAAGGACACCAGTCATGTTGGATGAAGGACCCAACCTGGTCGGACATGGAGGCTCACGCCTGCCATCCCAGCATTTTGGGAGGCCAAGGCGAGAGGTTTGCCTGACCCCACGGGTTCGAGATCAGCCTGGGCAACATGGCGAGACCTCATCTCTACAATACATTTTTTAAAAAACTAACTGAGCGTGGTGGTACATGCCCGTGGTTCCATCTGCTTGGAAGGCTGAGGTAGAAGGATCCCATGAGCCCAGCAGGTCGAGGCTGTGGTAGCCGTGAGCGTGCCACTACACTCCAGCCTGGGCGACAGAATAAGACTCCCACTCAAAAAAAAGAACCCGACCTCCTCCGGTGTGGCCGCGTTTAGCTAATCACATCCACAATGACACTGTTTCCCAGTAAAGTCAGATTCTGAGGTTCTAGGAAGGGCATGGATTTTAGGGGACCGAAGCCATCTCTTTTTTTCTTGAGTCACAGTCTCACTCTGTCACGCAGGCCGATGTGCATGATCACAGCTCACTGCAGCCTCGACCTCCCAGGAGCTGGGACTATGGGTGCATGCCACCCTGCCTGGCTACTTTTTTGTAGAGATGAGGTCTCATTGTGTTGCCCGGGCTGGTCTCGAGCTCCTGGGCTCAAGCGATCCTCCTACCTCGGCCTCCCAAAGTGCTGGGATGACAGGTGTGAGCCACCACATTCGGTCAGGGACTTCATTTAACTCAGCACAAGGCCCTGCGTGATCATGGAGTCCACCCGGGCCTTTGCAGGAGGGAGGACCCAGTGACCTCTGGGTCCCAGCATCAGCCAGAACCAGGCCCGGTGCCAGAATTCCTGACACCTGTCCAGTCACCGAGAGCACGTGGAACCACTGTGACCAAAGTCCTGTCCATGGGAGGCACGGCCAGCCCACCTCCACGTCCTGGCCCACCCACGCCTGCACGGCCGGCCTGCTGGGGCCTCCTGCCAGCTTCCGTCTTCCGGGGAGCCTCTCACTTCTTGCGCTGCCAGCCGGACCCAGGCACCGGCGGGGATGAAAGCCTTGTTGGGACATTTTTTTCCTCTCTCAAAAAATAAATTCATAAATGGCCCTTGGCAAGCTGTTTACTACCGGGCTTTAATGGCCTGTTTATGGGCTCGGGCCTGCGTCTGTTAACACGCCCCTCGTCATTTTCCCTCATTAACTGTCAATTTGGAGGCCAGCCTTGGCATTAACCATGCCTAGACCTAAATGGCTGTGGACAGTTGATTTTACGACAGTGCCTTGTCTTGGAAGCCCGAGGGCCTGCCATCAAAGCGGGGGGCTGCAAGCAGGGGTCTCGGCGGCGGCTGGTGGGACGGGTCTGTGGACAGAAGGCAGGGCAGGGGGACTTCGGAGCCCGAGACCCAGGGGCGTGTGGGTGGCTAGGATTGGGGTCTTCGGAGCCCAAGACCCAGGGGCGTGCAGGCGGCCGGGATGGGGGGATCTTTGGAGCCCAAGACCTAGGGGCATGCAGACAGCTGGGACGGGGTATTTGGAGCCCAAGACCCAGGTGCATGGGGGTGGCTGGGGTTGGGGTCTTCGGAGCCCAAGACCAGGGACATGGGGGCTCCAGAGGTGACATCCTTCTTCTGGCTGCCAAGGGACAGGACCAGCTTCAGAAGTTTAATGTTGTAACTTTGGAGAGGGATTGTAAAGAATTCGTCATCCAGCTGGGCTCGGTGGCTCAGCCGGGCTCGGTGGCTCAGTGCCTTTGGGAGGC
>NW_007250894.1:33341-36200 GCF_000164805.1 Carlito syrichta | reverse complement strand
GGGTGACCGAGTGAGACTCCAACTCAAAAAAAAAAAAAGAATCCGTCATCTGGAAAGAAAGCATTTCTCTCACAGAAATGCAGAAAACACCTCTTTGGCAAACGACCGGGACAGACGGACGCGTTGGCCCTGACTTCATTTTCACTACTCTGTCCCCGGCCACTCTGCCCAGCCTGTGCTAGGCGCAGGGGACACAGAGGTGAGCCTCCGTGGGGCTCCTCCTTGGCCAGGAGGGCGATGCCACGTAGGACACGACAGGCCAGAGAGCCCCGCGAGCCCTGGGCCCTGGAGGCCGGAGCAGGGCTGGACGGTGGACTCGCCAGGGCTGGCCAGAGCTGCCCAAAGGCACTGGCAGGAGATGGGAGGACACAGAGGACCGTGAAGATTGCTCTGTCGTCTAGGTGGAGCGCATCTAGGGTGCAGGGTAGGGCCAAGTGCTGTAGGCCCCAAAACGAGCCCACAGCCTCGCCATCGCGCTTAAAAGCCTCCACGGGCTGAGAACAGAGGCCAGGTGGCAAGGGAGGCCTGGTGGCCTCAGCCCCTCGCCCGCTTTCTGGCTGACTCTGCCCTCTCTCCTTACCACCCTGAGGTCCAGCCATGCCATCTGCACTGACACGGCGAGTGTCTCCCAGAACCCACAGTCCCTTAGGGCCTTAGGATGTGGTTTCATTTGAAACAGGGCCTCGGCAGGTGCTTACGAGTCAAGACAGGGTCGTACTGGACCAAGGCCTTAAATCCAACGACCGGCATCCGGATCAGAAGAGGAGACGGACACACAGGGAGGACAGCCGGGCCATGATGGGCAGAGGCTGAAGCGACTGCAGGCCAGGGACGCCAAGGAGCCGCCGACAGCCCTGGACTCCGAGGCGTCTCAGAGGGCACGGCCCGGCCGACACCCAGCTGCAGCGGTCTGGTCGCCAGACCCACGGTGGGCAGATCCAGGAAGTCTCTGCTGTTCTAAATCACCTAGTGCCTGACACTTTGTCACGGCAGCCCTAAAGGAATACACCGTCACCCCCCAACCCCAAACATACCCCTCCAACCCTCCAGGAATGCTGCTTCCTAAATGCCCTCCGGAACCTTCTTGGTTGTCCCAAACCTGGCCAAGGAGTTCCAGGTTAAGACGTTGGACACACATTTCTTTTTTTCTTTTCTTTTTTGAGTCAGAGCTTCACTCTGTCATCTAGGCTGGAGCGCAGTGGCACGTTCACGGCCACCACAGCCTCCAGCTGCTGAGCTCAGGCGATCCTTCCGCCTCAGCCTTCCAAGTAGCTGGAAGTACAGGTGCACACCACCACGTTCAGCTAATTTTAAAAAAATTTATTGTAGAGAGGAGGTCTCGCCAAGTGGCCCAGGCTGGTCTCAAACCCACAGGTTAAAGCAGTCCTCTCGCCTCAGCCTCTCAAAGTGCTGGAATTGCAGGCGTGAGCCACCGCGTCTGGCCTGAACACCCACTTCTAATGTCACTCCCTTAAAGAACCATTAAGTTACAGTAAAGGAATTTCCTTTTCCTGCGTCAGGATCTCACTCTGTCGCCCAGGCTGGAGTGTCGTAGCATGAGCACGGCTCACTGCAGCTTCAGCCTCCTGGGCTCAGGTGATCTCCCCTGAGTAGCTGGGACTATGGGCAGGTGCTACTATGCCTCACTAATGTTTTGATTTTTTTGTAGAGATGAGGTCTCACCAAGCTGCCCAGGCTGGTCTCGAACTCCTGGACTCAAGCAATCCTCCTGCCTTGCCTCCCAAAGTGCTAGGCTTACAGGTGTGAGCCACCACACCTGGCCCAGTAGAGAATTTTATGGATCCTTTCCCCAGGACAGGGAGCTCAGAAGAGGAGGACACAGCATGCCATCCGAGTTTTGCTCCCCCCTCTGACTGCCAGCCCCCTTGGCTTGGAGACCACCTCCATCCCGAGGCCTCCAGGGAGGACTGTCCCAAGTGCCGTCTCCCAGATCCCCACTGTCAAAGTGCAGTTGTAGCAAGCCTGACCTGGCCCAACCTTGCCCTCGACCATGAGCTGATGACACCCCTGTTCTTCCCGGCGGGGTCCAGGGCCAGTGGGGACACCCACGCCAGCCCCAGGACGTCTTCTGTGCTGTCCACACCTGAGCCTGCAAACAGAAGAGACAGGCAGCCCCGTGGGCCTGCCCGTCCTGCTCACAGGGCCTGCCTGTGCCCCGTGGGGACGGAGATGACCTCCCCTGATGTCCCGTCCACGGCGGTCACTGGGAAGTGAGGAGGACCTGCCTCAGAGACTGCGGTCAGCGCTCAGCGGGCAGCAACACGCGGGCTTTCCTTACCAGCCTGGGCTGTGCCACTTTTCAAAACGACACAGTGTTCTGGGGAGACGCTGACGTGGGTGGAGAAGCTTGCTCCAAGCTGGATAGAGACTCCTCTGGGGCAGGCAGGGGCGGGCCCACCTGAGCAGTGCACGTGGGCACGAAAGCAGCCCTCCAGTGCCCCATGCCCAGGCAGCGCCGGGTCCCCTGGGCCTGGGGACAGCCCCAGCGGCTGCATTTCCAACAAGCCCCATAGTGGGCGTGGGTGCTGCTGGTCCAGGGATCACGCTGAGGACCCAGGTTCTGGGTTGCTGGTGGCGTTGGATTTCTCAACCGGGGTAGTAGGTAAATGGGTGAACGCTTCTTCTTGCTGTTCACAGGTATGACCATAGCACATCACAGCCTCGGACTCCGGGGTTCCAGCGATCCTCCCGCCTCAGCCTTCCAAGCAGCTGGGAAAGCAGATGTAACACCACACGCTCGGCACTTACTGCTCTTTAAACTAGGGATATGTTTTACGCTCTTCTTTTTTTTTTTTGAGTTGGAGTCTCACCCTGTCACCCAGACTGGAGTGCAGTGGC
>NW_007250894.1:32524-33200 GCF_000164805.1 Carlito syrichta | reverse complement strand
CACTCACCTCAGCCTCCCAAAGGGCGGGATTGCAGGCTGAGCCACTGAGCCCGGCCACGCTTTTCTTATAATTACAACCCCCCCAAAAAACCCGACTGAAATGTCACCTTCCCAAAGTCCTCCTTATCCTTCTGAGAGCATGCAAGCCACACCCTCTCTGTGTTCCCAGGCTGTTTCCAACAGGGTGACCAACGGCCGTGCCCACGGGGACCAGGCAAGTGACGTTCCCCAAAGAGACTGGCCGGAAAGAGTAGAGACCACTGGCGGTCGCCGACAGGGACTGGGCCCAGAGCTGCCAGAGGCAGCTTTGCAAGAGAAGGTGGATACTTGGGGTTTTGTGTCAAATCGAACCCCTTCCCCCGTCTCCCAAGACATCCAGGCTGGGAGGAGTCCGTGTGTTGGCAAAGCTCTTGACTCAAGACCCAGGTCGTCACCGATCTGCCCCCAAGCCCAAGGCAAAGTCCTCCCGTTGGCAGGGAGGGGCTGGTCCGCAGTCCAGGGGGTCCCAGGACCACCACCCTCGACAACAATGACACTATCCTAGCGAGCGCTTACACACCAGTTACTCCATGCCAGTCCCGACTCGAAGTGCATGATTAAGGCATTTCATCCTCGGCCGGGCTCGGTGGCTCAGCCTGTCATCCCACCACTTTGGGAGGCCGAGGTGAGTGGATTG
>NW_007250894.1:31300-32228 GCF_000164805.1 Carlito syrichta | reverse complement strand
GAGGTCTCGCTGCCCAGGCGGGTCTCGAACCCACGGGCTCAGGCCATCCACTCACCTCAGCCTCCCAAAGGCGTGGGATGACAGGCTGAGCCACCGAGCCCGGCTTCTCTGGGTAATTTTTTATCTGCTCATAGAATCCTCGCAAAAGTACTCTAAAGCTGACCGGTCGTCCTATTTTGCGTAAGGGGACAGCTGCACCTCAGAGCCGTCTGAGGACTGGCCTGGGGTTGGAAAGCCAGCAGGTGGTGGCCTTGAGCCTGGAGCGTCCTGCGGGGCGACCACATCCAACCACTGCACTTGACTCCTGGACTGGTCTGTGACCTCAGCAAGACACAAAAGCTCTCTCGAACTTCCGTGTTCTCGTTTGCAAGCTGGACGTCCCCGTACTGCCTGAATCCTGGAGACGGAGTGAGGATGACTTGGGTAAAGCTGGCGGCGGGCGGCTGCATTGTCCAAGCGTCACGATTGTGGTCGTTGGTCTTACTGACCTTGATTTCCACCGTGGCCCTGGCCCTGGGTCCCTCCCGAGTCAGGTGCCGTCAGGGCTGTGTGCGCGGTGATGGACTCACCTGCGTCGCCCTTTGGGGTTTGGAAACTGCTGGTGGAGTTTGTGGAAGGCGGGAGGGAGAGGACCAGGGAGAAGGGGACGGGCAGAGGACACTGTGTGGGGGAAGGAAGCTGAAGTCTGAGCGGGAGGCACCCCCAAGAAAGGAGGCCACGGAACCCGACGGAGCTCTTAGCATGTCAGGCTACGGGCTGCACGGGTGACCGCATCCGGCTGGGGGTGAGAACGGCCCCCCCTTGCTGTAGGTGGGTGGGAGTCTGTAAAAACTCTTGCTTGGAGCCAGGCTCGGTGGCTCAGCCTGTCATCCCGCGCCTTTGGGAGGCCGAGGTGAGTGGATTGCCTGAGCTCGCGGGTTCGAGACCC
>NW_007250894.1:22684-30974 GCF_000164805.1 Carlito syrichta | reverse complement strand
GGGAGCGGCCACTGCACTCCAGTCTGGGCAACGGAGTGAGACTCCAACTCAAAAAAAAAGGAAACAAAAAAAACTCTTGCTTGACTCTCAGGCCACTGGTCACTTCTCGAGCTTCTGGAGGCTTCTAGCTCACAGTAGGACCAAGGGAAGAACCCTTGCTGGGAAGGGAACCCGCCCTACCCTTGATCAAATCGCCCTTTGTGAATCCTTTGCCCTTAGGCTCAGCCCATTAGCTTAATGATTACTGTATTCTAGAAGGCCCGAAGAAAACTAGAATTTTGATTTTCCTGTTTTCAAGACAGCCTATCTCTGTCACCCGGGGCGACTCACTTTTCCCTCTTCCCTGGAGCCTTGTCACCCGTGGCCTCTTGGGTCTTTGAGTGGCCAGCCCCCACCCCTGCCCCTTCAAAGCATTCCCCAGGGCAGTGAGTGACCTGCTTCTTCAAATAAGAAGACTTTCGGGTAAACAGTCTTCCTAAAATCTTTCTCTTAGCTCAAAACTCAAAGGCGCGGTGGCTCACGGCTGTGATCCCAGCACTTTGGGAGGCAGAGGCGAGAGGACTGCCTGAGACCACGGGTTGGAGACCAGCCCGGGCACGAGGCGAGACCTTGTCTCTACAATGAATCAAAAATTAGCTGAGTGTGGTGGTACACGCCTGCAATTCCAGCTCCTTGCAAGGCTGAAGCAGGATTGCCGGAGCCCAGCAGTTCGGGGCTGTGGTGGCTGACAGCGTGCCACTAGCCTGGGCGACAGAGCAAGACACCAACTCAAAAACAAAACAAAACAAAACAAACTCAGAGACCATCAAAAAAACCAAAAGGAGCATCGCTCTGCTTGTATCTTGGGGAATGGGAGAGTCCCTTTTTAATCTTAAAATAGTTTCTGTAGGGGTTTTTTGGGGGTTCTTTCTAATTAGATTGTGAGAGTTGTTTACGTATCCTGGGTTGTAAACCATTGTTGCAGGGCCCTGGAAAGTGAATCTCATGAACCTAATGTTCCTGTGATTGTATTGACCAATGTCATCTTCTAAGATTGTCCTTGTTTGGAAAATACCTCCCTCCTAGCATGTCATAAGAATATCCTCTTAGACTTTCTTCTAAGCTGTAAGGCTGGGCCTCCCTTTCCGTACTGGATTTATCTGTATCCAGTTTTCATAGGTGACAGGAGATAAGGGACGATTTTCTTTCTCCCTGGATCACCCTCGAGGCATCAGTCCCTCTGCCTCGGTGGCCCACAGCCCCTGCAGTCACACAGCAGGTCACCAAATGCATCTGGGTCTATTTTCGGGGTTTTTCCTGCGGCTTCACTGGTCAGTTTCTCTGGCCAGCAGCACACCGCCATCATCCAAATAGCTCTGTCATACATTCCAGCATTGTCTGGGCAAATCGCCCTGCTTCAGGCTTCCTCGGGAATGTCTTGGCTATTCTCGGGTCTTTGTTCTTCTATATGAACTGGAGAATCAGCTTGTTCGGCTTCTTAAAAAATCCAGTTGGGATTTTGATTGCAGTTGTATTACGTCTATGGCTCAGCTGTGGGATATTTTTTGAAACCTTCCTCATATGAGGTCTCCCTACCCATGAGCTGGAAATATTTCTCCACTTATTTATGATCTTAATGGTTTTTCTGTAACGTTACATAATTTTCTCCGCAAAGGTCTTCAATGTTTTAAGAAATAATTATCACCAAGTGGCTTTTATCTTTTTTTTTGAGTCGGAGACTCACTCTGTCGCCCAGGCTGGAGTGCAGTGGCATGCTCCCGGCCACCACAGCCTCGACCTACTGGGTTCAGACGATCCTTCCACTTCAGCCTTCCAAGTAGCTGGAACAACAGGTGGGTGACACCACACCCAGCTAATCTTTTTTTTTAATTGTAAGGACAAGGTCTCGCCATGTTGCTGAGGCCGGTCTCGAACACCTGGACTCAGGCAATCCTCTCACCTCAACCCCCCAAAGTGCTGAGATTACAGGTGTGAGCAATCACACCCAGCAATGGTATCATTTTTGAAATTACATTTTCTGTTTGTTGCTAGTGTATAGAATGCAATTTTTAAATTATTGACTTGGCCAGGCATGGTGGCTCACACCTATAATTCCAGCACTTTGGGAGGCGGAGAAGAGAGGATTGCCTGAGCCCAGAGGTTCGTGACCAGCCCGGGCAACTTGGCGAGACCTCGTCTCTACAACAAATCAAAAATTAGCTGGAGCCGGGCTCGGGTTTTTTGGGGGGGTTGTAATTATAAGAAAAGCGTGGCCGGGCTCAGTGGCTCAGCCTGCAATCCCGCCCTTTGGGAGGCTGAGGTGAGTGGATGGCCTGAGCCCGCGGGTTCGAGACCCGCCTGGGCAACTTGGCGAGACCTCATCTCTACAAGAAATCAAAAAATTAGCCGGGCGTGGTAGCGCGCGCCTGTCGTTCCAGCTGCTTGGAAGGCTGAGGCAGAAGGATCGCCGGAACCCAGCAGGTCGAGGCTGCGGTGGCCGGGAGCGGCCACTGCACTCCAGTCTGGGCGACAGGGTGAGACTCCGACTCCAAAAAAAAAAAAATTAGCTGGTTGTGGTGGCGTGCGTCTGTAGTTCCAGCCACTTGGAAGGCTGAGGTGGAAGGATTGCACTCCAGCCCGGATGACAGAGTGAGACTCTGACTCAAAGAAAATAATAAAAATAAATACATTATTGACCTTCTATCTAACTACTTTGCTAAACTCTCATTAATTTAATAATCTGTAGATTCTTTTGACTTTCCTGTGTAAGCAATTACATCATCTGTGAATAATAGCAGTTTATTTCTTTTTTCCAATCATATCTTTTACATTTTTTTCCATGGTCTTATTGTGCTGGCTAAAACCTCTAGGGCAATAATAATCATAGAACAGACTCTTGTCTTATCTCTAATTTCTTAGGAAAAGATTCTAACATATTTTGGTAGATGACTTTAGCTGGTCAAAAAAGCTCTTTTCCATTTCTATTTTGGTACATGTTTTTGTTTAAGTTGATCAATTATACATAAGTATTAATGTTTTCAAACTCTTGTTTTGACATATATTGGAATGTTTTCTTCAATCTGTTAAAAAGGTGGATATGTATAGATTTTTCCCCAGTATTAAATCACCTTTGCATTCCCGGAATTAAATCCGACTTGGTTCTCATATATTATTTGTTTATAGACTGCCGGATTCTATTTGTTAATATCGTATGGAGGACCACTGCATTCATGTTAATGAACGAGATGAACTTGGAATTTTTCTTTTCCCGACTGGTTGGAGATCAAAGTTATATTAGTCCCATAACATGAATTAGGCACTTTTGACTGACAGCTAGATTTTGTGTAATACTGGGATGAGCTTGAAAGTTTGGTAGAACTCCACTGTTAAAAAAAAATAGCCAGGCATGGTGGTACACAATGGCGGTTCTAGCTCCTTGGAGATTGAGGCAGGAGGCCTTCTTGAGCTCAGAAATTCGAAGCTGCAGTGAGCTTGGAGGTTATCCCAAGGTCCACATATATGTATGTGTGTATATATGACTGCAATTATTTTTTTCTGCAGAAAGGTAGTTAAACTCTTATTATGATGATTCTTTTTTTGAGTCAGAGTCTCCCTCTGTCGCCCAGGCAGGAGTACAGTGGCACATTGGTGGGCTCCAGTGATCTTTCAGTCCCGGTCTCCCGAGTAGCTGGAACTACAGGCATACACCGCCACACCCGGCTAATTTTTTGATTCATTGTAGAGACAAGCTCTTGCCAAGTTGCCCAAGCTGGTCTCGAACCTCTGGACTCATGCAATTCCCTCGCCTCCGCCTCCCAAAGTGCTGGGATGACAGGCGTGAGCCACCGCGAGCAGCATGATATTTTTCTAACACAGTGTCTCACTCTGCTGCCCGGGTCTCGAGTAGCCCTGGTACTCACAGGTGCAGTCACAGCTCACGGTAGCCTTGAACTCCTGGGCTTGAGTGATCCTCCTGCCTCAGCTTCCTCGATGACTGAGACAACAGGTACACGCCACTGTGCCTGGCCTCGTGTTCATTTCTTTCATAATTTTCTTTTACATCTTGGGCTTTTAAATTCCTCTTAAATCGGTGTTGGACATATTTTTCTAGGAACTGCGGTATTTCATCAAAGAATCCACGTTTGGGGCATAGTTTTTTGATAACCTTCTATCAGTCTCCCATCTTTCGAATCTCCTTGTAGATGTAGTTGTGACCCATTTTCATCCCTAACATTGCTGTGTGCGTGCTTTCATTTTTAATCAGTCTTGTCAGACACCTGTCTGTTTTCTTAACCTTTTCTAAGAACTCACACTTTGCCCGGACCTGCTCTCGTGTGCCTGTTTTCTTATTCTCTGGTTTCCACTCTGGCGTCTTTGTCCTTCTCTTTCGGGGTGTTCTGTCCTTCCTCTTAGCCTGAGTGTTTTAGCCTTTCTCTGTTCTGACACTTCAGGCTGTTCCCTGCTCCTCTCAGCATCACTCGTGCTTCATAACTCAAGTGGTGACAGGTAAGATTTTCGGTAGCATTCCATTCTAATTACTTTAAAATTTCCAGCCGGGCTCGGTGGCTCAGCCTGTAATCCCACACCTTTGGAAAGCTGAGGTGAGTGGATGGCCCGAGCCCGCGGGTTCGAGACCCGCCTGGGCAGGCGAGACCTCATCTCTATAATAAAATCAAAAAATGAGCCGGGCGTGGGAGCGCGCGCCTGTAATTCTGGCTCCTCGGAAGGCTGAGGCCAAAGGATCGCCGGAGCCCAGCAGGTCGAGGCTGCGGCGGCCGGGAGCGGCTGCTGCACTCCAGTCTGGGCGGCAGAGTGAGACTCCAACTCAAAAAAAAAAAAAAAAAGAAAATCTCCATTGCAATTTTTCTTTCATTTGGGAGTTATTTTGAAATGTGCATTTACATTTCTAGACCTAGGAAGTCGCTAAAATTTGTCTTTGCATGATCCGTATCTGCCTTTTAAATTCCACTGTGGCTGGGTGTGGAGGCTCACGCCTGTCATCCCAGCACTTTGGGAGGCAGAGACGAGAAGATCGTCTGAACTCAGGGGCTTGAGACCAACCTGAGCAACACGATGAGACCTCATCTCTACAATAAATTAAAAAATTAGCCAGGTGTGGTGGTGCACACCTGTGGTTCCAGCTACCCGGAAGGCTGAGATGGAAGGATCGCTGGAGCCCAGCGGGTCGAGGCTGTGGTGGCCGTGAGCGTGCCACCGCACTCCAGCCTGGACCACAGAGTGAGACTCCAACTCAAAAAAACACATAAACTCCATTGTGACCAGAGATTACACAACGTCTATATGATACTGATTGTTCTACATATGAGGACAAGTATTTTGTATTCTCATAAAGTATATGCATTTCGACCATGCTTACTGAGGACAATGCAAACAAGTCAGACATCAATTGTTTATTTATTTGCATTTATTTTTTGAGACGGGATCTTGCTCTGTTACCCAGGATGGCGCGCAGTGCAGTTGCACAATCACCGCCTGCCACGGCCTCACCTCTTGGGCTCAGGTGATCCCTCTGCCTCCGCCTCCTGAGTAGGTGGGACTACGGGCATGCACCACCACACCCAGCTAATTTTTTGTAGAGACAGGACTATGTTGCCCAGGCTGGTCTCAAACTCCTGGGCTCAAGCAATCCTCCTGCCTGTACCTCCCAAAATGCTGGGATGACAGGGGTGAGCCACTGCACCAGGCCTGAGAGTGACTTTTTGATTGGTGGTGCTGACACCAGTCTTTACCCTCAGGCCAACCCTGTTTTACAGTTATTATTTAATTTGTTGTTTAATACTCACCATTCCCTGCTTTGGTCTCAGCTCTCTGGCAGACATGTATTTATTGATCTAGCCCTCAGAAGTTTCCTGATTTCCAATAAACCCATCAAAGCATTAAAATACCTTTCTTTCCAGGACCTAATTGTGATAAGAGTTCCTCAGAGTATCTCGAGCCATCTTGCCAAGTGACACTGTACGGCCACTGCTCTGTGTCATTCAAGTAGAAGTCTCAGCCCACAGAGACAAGGCAAGGGTCTGAACCTTTGTGGGAGCCCCAAGGAGTTCCCTTGGATGTGGTGGCATAGACTGGTTGCGGAGGTGCCCTTGGACACCCATGACGACTTTCCGCGTGCCCACGCGTGGAAGGAGGCACCCACTCCCTCATCAGCGTTTCTGAAGTCACATGGTCCCATCACACCCTGTTTTGGTCAGCTAATACTCACTTCAGGTCAAACTGCCACGGTGTGAGGACCATGACGATTCCGGGGATCCCCCAGCGCTGGTGTGAGCAGCCCTCTCCCTGGGTGCTGGGCGTGTGGGGGTGTCGTCTGGCTATTGTTTTTCTGTCTTTCTTGAGTCCCTGCTGTGAGCTTCCTATGCACAGAGAAGAAGCTGCCTTACAAGGGGCCCTCCTACCGCAAGGAGGTGGGTGCCACACTCTGGACGACGTCCACAGCACTGGCGCAAGAGACGCCGACTCTGAGGCTGGCAGGGCCAGGCACGCCACTGCAGGGGACATGAGCCATGGGAGCAGACACGGTGCAGCTTCAGGCGGGCTCGGCCCTGAGACACGTAGGGCCTGACGCTGCCAGAGCTTTCAGTGAGGTGAAAAGAGGCACCAACGCGGGCTATTTGATCTCTTTAGATTTCATATCGAGTGTTGAATCTTTAGACGTTTGTAAACCAATTTAAAAAACTTTCGAGGCCGGGCGCAGTGGCTCAGCCCATAATCCCAGCACTTTGGGAGGCTGAGGCGAGAGGATTGCCTGAGCCCGGGGTTTCAAGACCAGCCTGGGCAACTTGGTGAGACCTCGTCTCTACAATAAATCACACACAAAAAAACTAGCCGGGTGTCGTGGCGTGTGTTTCTGTAATTCCAGCTACTTGGAAGACTGAGGCGGAAGGATCGCCTGAGCTTAGCAGGTTGAGGCTGCAGTGGTCCTGAGCGTGCCACTGCACTCCAGCCTGGGCAACAAGAGTGAGACTCCATCTAAAACAAAACAAAAAAACTTCTGAAAACATGGTGTAGACTGGATGTGGGAGGTGCAGACTAGCTGTGGCCATACAGACCGGGTATGGTGGTGTAGACCAGAGGTGGCAGTGCAGACTGGAGGTGGCAGTGTAGACCAGATGTGGTGGTGTAGACTGGCTGTGGCAGTGTGGACTGGGTGTGGCTGTGCAGACCAGAGATGGCAGTATAGACTGGAGACAGCTGTGTAGACCGGATGTGACGGTGTAGACTAGAGATGGCAGTGTAGACTGGCTGTTTAGGTGTAGACTGGATATGGCTGTGTAGACTGGAGATGGCGGTGTAGCCTTCTGTGGGAGTGTAGACTGGAGATGACTGTGCAGATTGGAGATGGTTGTGTAGACTGGAGATGGCGGTGTAGCCTGTCTGTGGCAGTGTAGACTGGAGATGGCGGTGTAGCCTGTCTGTGGCGGTGTAGACTGGAGATGGCGGTGTAGCCTGGAGATGGCGGTGTAGCCTGGAGATGGCGGTGTAGCCTGGCTGTGGCCATGCAGCCTGGATGTGGCTCTGGGTGGCCCGTTCGCCGTCTCTGCTTAGAATCAGTCTCTGTCTCTCCCCTCCACAGGCGAGCACAGTGGTCACCAAGATCGGTCCAGCTCTGACACCTTTCTCGAGCAAGAGGACGCCACCTAAAATGCCTTCCTTGGATTCGGCGTCCAGGCCACGTCCCCCCGACCCCAGTCTCGGTCACGTGACACGGCCACCACATCTGTGTATCCACTCTTCACCCACTCACCCACCGACGTGTTCGTCCAGACACAAACATCTCCGACCGTCCACGATGCCCAGCCCCGCTCCAGGTGGGGACAGAACAGTGGACAGGACGGAGGCCTCGAGGGGCTTCTGTCCTCGGAAGAGACCAACAACGCCTGGCAAACCCACCAGGTCCGACAGTGGGAGGCGCCGTCCAGGAAGGCGAGAGAAGAGGCCGCGTCAGAGGGGCAGGATGGCCGAGGGGGCAGCTGGGCTGGGCGTGGGGTCAGGCCGGCCCCCGGCAGGAGGCGTTTGAAGAGAGCCCGCTGCAGGGCGCAGGCAGCTGTGCAAACTCGGGCGAGCTCAGCTTCTCGGTGGAGGCAACTGCAGAGGCCTGGAGACGACAGAATGATCTGGATTTGTCAAGAACTCCGCTAATCTCTTGCAAGAGCCCACCCGGCCACCCCCCTTGAACTCCATTGTCAAGCCATTATCGCTTCCCGGGCCAAGCCCAGTTCCCCAGGGCCCCATGTTCCAGGAAGGGCTTGGGCCCTTCCGCCCCCTGCTAGACCTGGGCAGGGCGAGG
>NW_007250894.1:21016-22339 GCF_000164805.1 Carlito syrichta | reverse complement strand
GCCCATCCCCCATCCCTCACCTCCAAGCCCCTTGCCTGGGCTGTCCCCCCAGCCGCCCTGGCCTGGTCTCTGCAACCTGTTTTTCCTTCTCATGGTTCCTGTGGCGACCGATGCCCGACAGACGCTGGCAGGGCAGTGGGCCTGAACAATGGCAGCTCCGGGCTGGTCTGGGCACTCGGAGAAGGGTGCACCTCGGAGCCAGGAGTCACCACGCTTTCAGGTGCCGTCGCCGCAAACGTGGCAGCTTCGAGGTGCGTCTCTCCTGAGTGTGGCATGGCTGGCTCTCGCCTCAGTCTGCGCTCGATCAAGCGTGTCTCGGCGTAAACAGGGTGTCTGAGGGTGGCGCTTTCGGCCTGCCCAGAGCCCACTTGAGCAGGGAGCCCTCCGAGGCGCGTAAGTGACCCATCTTGACTCATGGTCCAATGCTGTGCCGTCCCGTGGCGGCCACCAGCCACAGGTGACTCCTGACTTGAAATATGGCTGGTCAAACCAAGAATCAAGGTGTGCTGTCACAGTAAAACAGGCCTGGGTTTCAAAGATGAGTATGAAAAAAACAACGGACCCTCCTGGGCAACTTGGCGAGACCTCATCTCTACAATCAATCAAAAATTAGCCGGGGGTGGTAGCCCGCACCTGTAGTTCCAGCTCCTCGGAAGGCTGAGGCGGAAGGATCGCCGGAGCCCCGCAGGTCGAGGCTGCGGTGGCCGGGAGCGGCCACTGCCCTCCAGTCTGGGCGACGGAGTGAGACTCCAACTCAACAAACAAACAAACAAAAAAAACCCAATGGAAAGTATCACATTCATGAATGTTGCACTGTTGACACAATTGTATTTTGGTTATATGGGATTCAATAAAATATATTATCAAAATTAGTATTTTAATTCATATTAGTTTTTTATTGTTTCTTTTTATTTTTTAACATGACTACTAGAAAAATCAAAATTGCACCATGGTCCGCAGTAGATTTATTTTGGTCAGTGTAGCACATGCTAGGAGGGATTCCCTTCCACGGCTGCCATGCAAACACCCTCTCGCACAGTGTGAAGAGTGTACGCCAGTTCTGTTCCATTTACCAGTCAGACAACAACCTACCTAAGAACTGCTGCTTGGGGCTGGGCGTGGTAGCTCACGCCTGTCATCTCAGCACTTTGGGAGGTGGAGGCGAGAGGACAGCCTGAGTCCACAGGTTCGAGACCAGCCTGGGCAACTTGGCAAGACCTTTGACTCTACGATAAATCAAAAAATTAGCCAGGCGTGGTGGTGTGCACCTGTAGTTCCAGCTACTTGGAAGCCTGAGGCGGAAGGATCGCCGGAGCCCAGCAG
>NW_007250894.1:16654-20378 GCF_000164805.1 Carlito syrichta | reverse complement strand
GGTCTCGAACCGGTGGGCTCAGGCCATCCACTCACCTCGGCCTCCCAAAGGCGCGGGATGACAGGCTGAGCCACCGAGCCCGGCAAGTCAACTGTTTTACAAGCATTATCTGAAATGCATTCCATATTCAAATGTCACGATAAGGCCTTCTCCCTGCACCCGGATGCAGATGGCATCTCACACTGCACCTCCCTGTCACGGGTCCTCAGCCTTCTCTGACCTGGACAACCTCGCAGCCCTCCTTCACCCTTCGTGATGCTGGCATTTTGAGGACCACAGAGACCCCGCCATCGGGCGGGGACTGACTGCCTCTTCCGTAGGACACGCGGTGGTTAAGAAGTCTGTGGTCTCCTTTCGCCACCAATGAGTGGCCCAGAGAGGCCTTCAGAGCAGCCCGCAGCCTGGCAGTGCCTGCCGGACCCCGAGGCCTGCCCAGCTGCAGGAGCTGTGACCGGGAAGACGCCTCCAGCCCCCCGCCGAGTGCCGAATGGTGCCCCGTACTCACGTGTGGATGGACGTCCCAGGGCTGGGCCTCCGTGCCTGGCCTTGTCTGAGGATCCAGTCTTTACAGGGTGAGCCGAGTTTAAATGCAGTCACCGGGGTGGCCCAATCCACATCATGCGTGGCTTTACGGAAAGATGACACCTGGACACGGAGGCACACAGAAGGACAATGGCGTGAAGAGGCAGAGGCCACGCCAAGGCACGGGACGCCCGGGGCCAGGAGCAGCCAGGCCTGCTGACCCCTTGGCCTCTCGGACTGGCGGCCTCGAGTGGCCCAGGCTGTGGCACTTGGTCCAGTGGTCCTGGAGATGCATTCACCTGGGTGGTGACCTCGGGCTCAGGGGCGCACAACCTGAAACCTGAAAGCCAGGCCCAGGCCGGGAGTCAGCGCCTTGGGGTCGGGACCCAGCCCTCCCACTTAGGCGACCCGCGGCCTTGGGAAAGTCTCGCCCTTCCCACCTCAGTTTCCCCATGTGTCAACCGAAGGGAGGGAGTGACGCTGGGATCTCCTCGGGACTCCAGGGGCCTCCTGGGCCCCATGGCGCCTTAGGAGGTGATGAGGGTTCCCTCTCACGAAGGGGTGAGTGCCCTTGAAGAAGGTCTTGTGGGAGCCTGTTCGGTCCTGCTGTCCCTCCTGCCGTGTGCGGACACCGTGCTCAGCCCTCCTGCCGTGTGAGGATGCAGAAGAGGCTCGATCCGTGAGGCAGAGAACGGGCTTGTCAGACACCGAGGCTGCTGATGCCTTGACCCTGGACTTCCAGAACTGTGAGAAATACCTTGCTAGCATTTATACATCACCCAGCCTACGGTATTTTGTTACAGCTGCCTGAATAAGCCAAGACAACGCCATCTATTTGTTTTGTCAGAGTCTCACTCTGTTACCCAGGTTGGCACGCAGGGGTACACTCACGGCTGCTGCAGCCCCAACCTGCTGGGCTCCGGTGATCCTTCCGCCTCAACCTTCCAAGTAGCTGGAACTACGGGCACGCACCACCATACCCGGCTATTTTTAAAAAAAACTTATTGTAGAGACGAGATCTCGCCATGTTGCCCAGTCTGGTCTGAAACCCCCCGGGCTCAGGCAATCCTCTTGCCTTGGCCCCCCAGGTGCTGGGATGACGTCATGCCCGGCCACCAACATTTGTTACTGTCTTCCTCGTTAGCTCTAGTCACCTTTGTGGCACGCTGTTGTGGCTCGTGGCAATTCTGACTCGTGTGTTCCCAATGCCTGATGATGGCAAAAGCACCTTTCTATGTGCTTGCTGGTCATGTGAATATCTTCTTGGGAGAAACAGCTATTCAGAGGCTTTGCCTATTTTTTAAGCGGGTTGGGTTTTTATCGTTGGATAGTAAGAACTCTTTATATAGTCTGGCTTTAAGTCCCTTATGAAAGATATGATACACAAACAGTTTTTCTCAGTCTGTGGCTTATTCTCACTCTCCTGACTGTGCCTGTGAAGCACCCACATTTTTAATCCTAATGAAGTCTCGTTTCTGTTTTTTTCTTTTCTCACTTATATATTGGTATCTCTTTTATTTATTTATTTTTTTTGAGTTGGCGTCTCACTCTGTCGCCCAGGCTGGAGTGCAGTGGCACGCTCACGGCCACCACAGCCTCAACCTACTGGTCTCAGGCGATCCTTCTGCCTCAGCCTTCCAAGTAGCCGGAACTACAGGCGTGCACCACCACGGCTGGCTAACTTTTTAATCTATTGTAGAGACGATGTCTCGCCAAAGTTGCCCAGGCTGGCCTCGAGCCCGTGGGCTCAGCCAATGCTCTCGCCTCTGCCTCCCAAAGTGCTGGGATGACAGGTGTGAACCCTGCGCCCAGCCTGCATTGATGTATCTAAGAAACCACTGTGTAATCCAAGATCACGAAGAATTTTCCCTTCTCTAGAATGCCATGCCAATCATGTGCCTGGTGGCCTTTTGCATGACTCCTTTAACTGAGCACACTTTTGAGATTTAGCCCTGGTTTTCCACGTGTTATAATTTTTCCTTTTTATTGCTTGGTAGTTCTTGTTGTGTGGACACTCCCCGTGTGTCCATTTGCTGGGTAATGGACACTTGGACAGTTTCCATTTGGGGCTGTTATAAATAAAGCCGTGGCCATTCGGGGCAAGTATCTGTGTGGCCGGATGTTTTCATTTCTCTTGGGTAACTTCTTCCGGGTAATCTAAGAGTCAGATTGCCGGCTGTGTGCTAAGCGTAGGCCTAACTTTGTAAGAAACTTCCAAGAATCATTTCCAAAGGGACCCTACCATCGGGCTCCTCACCACAAAGCATGCTGATGGCTTTTCTTTTCCTGGGTTTACAAGTTTTTAAACGAACAGGTTGGTTCCCTGGCGTCCTCCAGGGATGACCCAGCACGTGTTTTTCCTTCCAAAATTCATTGCGTGTGTTTCAGACACTGCAACCAAGACTCACCCATATTCATACTCCCCGTATTTGGCGAGCGGGCGCCTTCACACGGGCTCTGGAGTCCTGCGTGGACGTGGTCCCAGAACCCTTTCCTGGCTGCCCTGCATTCTCAGAGGACAACGCTTTGCAGGGTGAGTTCATCCGTTTTCTGCCAAGTCCTGAACTCAACCATTCCTGGCTTCCAAAAGTGAGAAACAGTATTCAGAGGCCATAAACTCGAGGCCAGAGATGCTCATTGACTGGGTCTTTTCTATAAGTCTAAAGTGAACAGAGTTAGGCAAACAGTTTTTATTTATTTGTTTGCTGGATTTTTATTTTTATTTTAAAGATGTAGGGTACAATTCACGGTTAGGTATTCAAATGGTCACTGCTTGGGACCCCACTTCACGTGGTTTGAGATCAGGTACCCTTATTGATGAAGTGTGCCCCCTTGTTTGTTTGAATAGCGGTGGAGTCCTGCTATGCTGCCCAAGCTGGTCTTGAACTCTTGGCCTCAAGCAATCCTCCTGCCTCAGCCTCCCAAAGTTTAGATTACTGGTGTGAACCACCACGCCTGGCCGAGAAATACAAATATACATTTATTTTTTGAGTTGGAGTCCCACTCTGTCACCCCGGCTGCAGTGCAGTGGCACACTCATGGCCACCACAGCCTCGACCTCCTGGGCTCCGGCGATCCTTCCGCCTCAGCCTTCCGAGTAGCTGGAATTACAGGCACGCGTTACCACACCCGGCTGATTTTTTGATTTATTGCAGAGATGAGGTCTCGCCAAGTTGCCCAGGTGGGTCTCGAACCCGCGGGC
>NW_007250894.1:11979-16314 GCF_000164805.1 Carlito syrichta | reverse complement strand
AAAAAAAAAAAAAAAAGGATGCCCTAGTGCACATCTGTAATCCCAGCACTCTGGGAGGCGGGAATGAGAGAACTGCCTGAGCCAAGGGGTTTGAGACCAACCTGGGCCACTTGGCAAGACCTCGTCTGTATAATCCATCAGAAAATTCGCCCGGCGTGGTGGAACGCGCCTGTGATTCCAGCTACTTGAAGGCTGAGGCGGGAGGATCGCCTGAGCCCAGCAGGTCGAGGCGGCAGTGGCCGTGAGCGTGCCACTGCCCTCCAACCTGGGTGACAGGTGAGGCTCCAATTCAAAAATAAACGAACAAACAAAAAAATCAATAAAATGAGCCAGGCCCGGTGGCTCAGCCTGTCATTCCAGCACTTTGGGAGGCCGAGGCGAGAGGATTGCCTGAGCCCAGGGCTTCGAGACCAGCCCAGGCAACTTGGCAAGACTTTGTCTCTACAGTCAATCAGAAAATTAACCCGGCGTGGTGGCACACGCCTGTAGTTCCGGCTACTCGGAAGGCTGAGGCGGAAGGATCGCCAGAGCCCAGCAGTTCGAGGCTGCGGTGGCCGGCAGCGGGCCACTGCACTCCAGTCTGGGCGACTGAGACTCGACTCATAAGAAAAAATGACAAGTCATGCAGGCGGTGCCCCAGGCCACAGGCCAGTGCCTGACGGAGTCAGACGCTGCTGGGAGCCCAAGGGAGTGACGAGCGTGCACTGGGAGGTGCCTCCTTTGGCCAGCAGTGGGCTGCCCACGCCGTGCAGGGTGCTCCAGGAGGCTTGGTCCTTACCAAAGCAGGCTGGTGCGGGGCCAGAGAGCCAAGTTGCCCGCAGGGGCCGAGGGGCACCCCTGCAAGACCCTCTCCAGAGGGGTGCAGGGAGGCCGGGGCAACTCCCCTGGCGAGTGTGGGGACCATACCCAGAAGGAGGCTGCAGCACCCCACCTGTGCCACCAGGGGCCAGAGGCCAGCAAGTTCTCGGAGCAGGCCCACTGCCCTGCAGGGCCGTCCGAGTCCCAAGGCCTAACGGGTGCTGCACAGGCTTCCAGAACATGCTCCCAGCGCCTTCCCAGACGCCCAGCTCTGTGCACCGGCCTGGCTAGCTATCTGCTGCCCCGCTGGCCCTCCCGGCCCGGCTGGGCACCCAGCACTGCCACAGCCCCTTCTGGAGAGGGGGCAGCTGGCGGGATCTGGCCGTGTCCCAAGCCCTTGGTGGGCCCTAGGTTCCTAAGGGCTCCCAGGATCCTGGGTGCTGCAGAGGGACAAACAGCTGCAATGTTCCAAGGCCTGGGTAGCCCGGGTCTTTGCCAAGCCCACGTCATCAGCCGTGGGTCTTGCAGCACTGCTGGAAATCAGAGCGGGCCCAGAGCCGGGCCCTGCCCACCGGGTCCCATCCCGGCTTCACTGGCTTGCCCCTAAACGCTTGCTAAGCACCACTCTGGGATTTCACAAGCAGGTGCGCCTACACGTCCCATTCAGCACCTTTGTTCCGACATAAAGAGTGCTTGGCCATGTGTGGTGGCTCACACCTATAATCCCAGCACTTTGGGAGGCCGACACGGGAGGAATGCTTCAGCCTAGGAGTTCCAGAGCAACCGGGGCAACATAGTGACACTCATCTCTACTAAAAAAAAAAAAAAAAAAAAAAAAAAAAAAGTAGCCAGGCACGGTGGCATGCCTGTGGTCCCAGCTACTCAGGAGGTGGAGGCGAGAGGATTGCCTGAGTCCAGGAGTTCGAGACCAGCCTGGGCAACCTGGCGAGACGGTGTCTCTACGATAAGTCAAAAAATTAGCGAATCGTGGTGGTGTGTACCTATAATTCCAGCTACTTGGAAGGCTGAGGCGGAAGGATCACCTGAGCCCGGCAGGTCAAGGCTGCAGGCAAGAGCACGGCACTGCACGCTAACCTGGGTGACAGTGAGACCCCGACTCAAAAAAAAAAAAAGAGGATGAGGAAAGCATTATAGTACACGGCCACAAAACAGTTCTTATCACATATCATCTTTGTGCACACACAGAAAACTAGCCAAGTGGCCGGGCTTGGTGGCTCAGCCTGTGATCCCAGCGCTTTGGGAGGCCGAGACGAGTGGATTGCCTGAGCCTGCGGGTTCGAGACCAGCCCGGGCAGCTTGGCGAGACCTTGTCTCTACCATAAGATTTTTAATAAAAGAGCTTGACGTGGTAGCGCATGTCTGAAGTTCCAGCTACTCGGAAGGCTGAGGCGGAATGATGGCCGGAGCCCAGCAGGTCGACGCTGGGGTGGCCGTGAGCGTGCGTGCTACTGCACTCCAGCCTGGGTGAAGGAGTGAGACTCCAAATCAAAAAAAGAAAAAGAAGAAAGAGAGAGAAGCAGCCAAGCGACGGAAATGGCCGATCTCGGAAGGGGACGTCTGCTGGGTGACTTGGGCTTACGCTTTCCCACACGGCGTGGCCCCGCGAGCCGTCGTGCTTGCTGAGCTGTTTTCCGTCCTCGCCACGACCTGTGTGGACAGGACTTCTCCAAACCCGATTCACAGATGCAAAAACGACGGGCGGGGGGATTGAGAAACGGACCCCGGCAGATGCAGATGGGAGCCTTGCCGACCCAAAGCCCTCGCCGGAAACGCCGTCTTCGGGTCTCACCTGGCTCAGCTCTGCATCGCGTGGGGGCTTCAGGCTTGGGTTTGCTGCTGCTTCTGCTCCTTGCCTAGCTCGGAGGGGTCCCTTCCTCTCCAGGGTCTCATGTCCTCCCGTGCAAATGGGGATAACGACTCCGTCAAAGGGACTTGGAGGTATTTTAAGATAACCGAGTCTTCCCAAGGCCCCTTATCTCGTCCCTTTTCCCCTGAAGAGGACTTGGGCTGGTTTTCTGCATTGGATCGCCTATATGTACAATGACAGAGGCCTCGGAAGGGTTTAGGGCCTGGGAAAATGCTGGCTCTGAGCACCCAGCCTGCTTCTGCAGGCCGCCATTTGGTGACCAGCCTGTGGCCGTGTCTCGCCGTCCTTCCGGCCCCGGCCGAGATGGCTGGCATGGGGGGATCCCTGTTCCGTGCCGTGCCATGCATCCAGGAGGGTCAACAGAGGTGCACACCCAGGAATCGCCCTAGCCAGCAACCTCCCGGCACTGGACTGTGAGACTCAGACACCCTGGGATCCGTCCTGATCACCCACACTACACGGCCATGAATGAATCTGTGACACGGGCCTGTGAGCCGCAGGTCTGTCTGAGGGTGAGTGCTGATCCAGGGTCTCGTGACGCCAGAGTGATTCTCCCAGAATGTCGGATACAGATGGAGCAGGCTTATCAGACAGGAATCTGTGTGTGTATGTAGGTACACAGGGCGAACTGGACATCCACATTTGACTTCTGCATCTATGAGACTCTCAGGGACTTGGACATCTGAGCTGTGGCCCCTACAACACTTTTAACAGTGACCGTAATGTCCTGTCCCTGGTCACGGCACCAAGCAGCTGAGGTTGCCTGTTTTATTTCTTCCTTAATAACCATTTTCGGCCAGGTGTGGTGGCTCACACCTGTCATCCCAACACTTTGGGAGGTGGAGGCGAGAGAACTGCCTGAGCCCAGGGGTTTGAGACCAGCCCGGGCAACTTGGAGAGACCTCATCTCAACAATTAATTGAAAAATTAGCCAGGCATGGTGGCAAGTGCCTGTAATTCCAGCTACTTGGAAGGATGAGGTGGAAGGATTGCCTAAGCCTAGCAGGTCAAGGCAGCGGTGGTCATGAGCCTGCCACTGCACTCCAGCCTGAGCAACAGTAAGACTCCAAGTCAAAAAAAACCCCCAAAAAACCGATTTCTATTTTTCTGGAAATCTTTACTATGTGAAGCTTCATGAGGGCAGGGTCTTTGCACAGCCACCATTTTCCTCAGTACGTCACATGGTGCCTGACACACAGACCGACGATGACAAGGATCTGCTGAACGAACACACCGCCACCACCCACATGATTTTAAAAGATCGAAATATTAATCTTGTGTGTTAAAACAGTCACGCCTGGCCAGGTATGGTGGCTCACACCTGCAATCCCAGCACTTTGGGAAGCCCAGGCGGAAGGATCCCTTGAACCCACGAGGTCGAGACCAGCCTGGGCAACATCGTGAGACCTCGTCTCTACAAAAAATGTACAAAAATTAGCCAGGCGTGGTGGTACAGGCCTGTAGACCCAGCTACTCGGGAGGCTGAGGTGGGAGGATCGTCTGAGCCCAGGAGGTCCAGGCTGTGGTGAGCTGTGATCCACTGCGCTCCAGCCTGGGTGACAGAGTGAGACCCCAACTCAAAAAATAAGACATGAATAGAAATTAAAAAATAAAATGGTAATGCTTTTAAATTCTTTTTTTTTTTTTTT
>NW_007250894.1:6456-11819 GCF_000164805.1 Carlito syrichta | reverse complement strand
ATCCACTCACCTCAGCCTCCCAAGGTGCGGGATTACAGGTTGAGTCACCGAGCCCAGCTGCTTTTAAATTCTTATAAACTCTTTCCAGCTCGGTTTCATAAACACCCACTAAGCATCTACCCACCTGCCATGTGTCAGGCCCCACCAAGGGACAGAGATGATTATCATTACAGCTACACTCACATCCCCACCGGTTGCTCAAGAACAGAGACATTCGAGACAGAGGTGGAGACCGCCATTGCAGGGAGAAGAGGGTACTTGCCCCCCACCCCGAGAGGCCCAAGAGGTCACTTATCCACCCAGGGGGCCCGAGAGGTCACTCACCCAGCCAAGGGGACTGGTGGTCACTTACCCACAGGAAGGGTCCAAATCACCCACTCACCCAAGAAGCCCAGGAGGTCACTCCCACCCAAGGGGCCCGAGAGGAAACTGACTCGCCCGTGGGCCCTGGGAGGTCACTTGCCCACCCGAGGAGCCCGAAGGGTAGGTCACTCACCTACCTGAGATGCCTGAGAGGTCACTTGCACGCCCAAGGGGACTGGGAAGTCACCAGCCCACCGGAGGGGCCCGAAGGTCACTTACACACCCATGAGGCCCAGGAGGTCATTTGCCCGCCCGAGGGCTTGAGCCCAGCCTCGAGACTTAAACCTACGGCCGGGCTTGGTGGCTCAGCCTAACATCCCAGCACCTTGGGAGGCTGAAGCCAGTGGATTGCCTGAGCCCGCGGGTTCGAGACCCACCGGGGCAACTTGGCAAGACCTCGTCTCTACAATAAAAATAAAATAAAATAAAATACAACGTGTCCACTTGGGGTCTTCCCTCTCCCCACACCCAGCTGCCCTCCGGTAGCCGGGAAGGGAGTCATTAGCACGCGGGGCTTGTCCAGGGCCGCGGCCAGCCTGTAACGAGGTGTTGGTGGAGGAAGTGAGGGCTGGCCTGTCCCCGTCCCAAGGTGTCTGCCCGACCCTGGCGCTGTTCCCTCCGACCTCCCCTTAGAAGGACTTTCTGTTTTGGAGACACTTGGAAACGTCTGGCTGCAATCGAATTTGGATGTCACCACTAGAACACAAACGTGGTGTTTCCGTGCGAAGGTGACACAGGAGTGACGAGGCCCCAGTCCCCGTCACCGCAGTCCCCTTCTTCCACCGCTTGGCCCCCCGCTCCAGGGGACCGCTAAGTCACCCCGTCTACCCCTTCCAGGCCCTCCTCCTCGCCTGTCTGTTTACTCAGACACCACATGACACTCACTGTATGTCAGACGCTGTTGCAGCCGCCTTTCCCGTTTAACTCATGCATTCTTACGCACCCTTAGGTCGCACACACGTGAGGAGCATACACACGCCCACGTACACGGCCACACACGCCACCATGTCATCACGCATCCAGTTGTGCTTGGGTGTTAGAACTCACTTTTGGCGCCCAGCCATGTGTCTTGGAGCGCTTTCGTATCAGTACCCATAAGGTTGCCTCAGGGTCGGATTCAGTGGCTCAGCCTGTCATCCCAGCACTTGGGGAGGCCGAGGCGAGTAGATGGCCTGAGCCCGCGGGTTCGAGACCCATCTGGGCAACTTGGCGAGACTTCGTCTCTACAATAAATCAAAAATTAGCCGGGCGTGGTAGCGTGCACCTGTAGTTCCAGCTCCTTGGAAGGCTGAGGCGGAAGGATCGCCTGGGTCCGGCAGGTCAAGGCTGCGGTGGCCGGGAGCGGCCACTGCACTCCAGTCTGGGTGACAGAGTGAGACTCCTACTCAAAAAAAAAGGTTGCCTCTGAACAGGGAACCTAGGAAAGATACAGGGAGCTTGCTGTATTCTCTCCAATGGCCGTGTGGCTGTCCATTCTAGGAGTGTGCCTGGGCTTATTTAATTAGTACACCCTGCTGGGTGGGGTGGCTCACACCTATCATCCTAGTACTTTGGGAGGCTAAGAGTGGGAGGATTGCTTGAGCCCACAAGTTTGAAACCAGACTGGATGACATGGTGAGACCTTGTCTCTACAATCAGTCAAAAAAATTAGCCAGGCGTGGTGGCACACGCCTGTGGTTCCAGCTCCTTGGAAGGCTGAGGCGGAAGGATTGCCAGAGCCCAGTAGGTCAAGGCTGCAGTGGCCGGGAGCGTGTCCCTGCACTCCAGCCTGGGCGACAGAGGGAGACTCCAACTCAAAACAAAAACAAAAACAAAACCGTAGTATCTTATTGGTGAACATTTGGGTGGTTTCCCTTTCATAATTTTAAATTTTAAAATTCATTTATTTTAGAGACAGGGTCTCGCTCTGTCGCTGAGGCTGGAGTGCAAACACAGCTCGCTGCAGCCTCAAACTCCTGGGCTCAAGCCATCCTCCCACCTCAGTCACCCGAGTAGCTGGGAGGACACCTACCAGCTTCACACACACACACACACACACGCACAAATTTCAAACTACGTTGCATGGATATCCCCGCCCAGATACTGTGTATCGTGGGAGGAGGGCATTCCCAGTGCAGAGGTCCTTAAGGGATCTGGAGTCTCAACCCTTAGTGGGCTCGTCAGAGTTGCTGAGGGGTGCAGGGGGAGGGGACGCAGGGTTTGGAGTCCCAGTTAAAGCCCCACCTGCTATCTGACCTCTCACCATGGGCTTTCTTGGAAGGAGATAGGCAAGGACTGACTTCCGCCTGGGGAGGGAGCAGACCTCCAGAGAACCTGCCCCATGGCCTTCCTCGGTGTCCAGCCTCTTCCCTAAGCCAGGCTCCGTGGCACACGCCTGTCAACCCAGCACGTTGGGAGACGGAGGCCAGCCCACAGGTTTGAGACCAGCCTGGGCAACATGGCAAGACCTCGTCTCTGCAATAAATTAAAAAAAAAAAAAAACTAGCCGGGCGTGGTGGTGGACTCCTGTAGTTCCAGCCACTTGGGAGGCTGAGGCGGAAGGATCGCCGGAGCCCAGCAGGTCGAGGCTGCAGTGGCCGGGAGCGTGCTACTGCATGCCAGCCTGGTGAAAGAGTGAGACTCCTACCAAAAAACCCCAAACAAACAAACCGCCTCCTCCGGTCCTGCCTCAGCGGCTTGCTTTAGGAAGGAGCCAGGGAGGTCTTAGTCCCTACCCGGTGCTCTCCCTGGAAATCCCCGGGGGGCTGAGCCTTTTGTGGTGCAGATGGCAGAGCCCAGGCCTGGCTCTAGGCTGCTCCCAACACCCCTCTTCCTTCAACAGTAACTTCCTTCAACTGTGCGGGAGAGCTGGGCCCCATCTGGAAAGAAAATCCCCCTTAAGTTGCTAAGGACCATACATCGCTTGAGCACCGAGGGTGTTCACTGCGCACCCTTTGAGAGCACCCCTTGAGGAGTCCTTGGGGTGCTTGCCACGCAACCTTCTGTGCCCAGGGAAGGGTTATCGCCCTGAGGAGGGGGGTTCTGCCTCTCATTTTATTTATTTATTTATTTTTGAGTCGGAGTCTCACTCTGTCACCCAGACTGGAGTGCAGTGGCTGCTCCCAGCCACGGATGCCTCAAGCTGCTGGGCTCCGGCGATCCTTCCGCCTCAGCCGTCCAAGGAGCTGGCACTACAGGCATGCGCTACCACGCCCGGCTGATTTTTGATTTATTGTAGAGATGAGGTCCCGCCAAGTTGCCCAGGCGGGTCTTGAACCCGCGGGCTCAGGCAATCCACTCACCTCAGCCTCCCAAAGTGCTGGGAATACAGGCTGAGCCACCAAGCCCAGCCTGGATCATTTAAAAAATATTATTATTAATTGTAGAGACGCGGTCTCGCCAAGTTGCTCAGGCTGGTCTCGAACCCCTGGGCTCAGGCAGTCCTCTCGCCTCCGTCTCCCAAAGGGCTAGGATGACAGGCGTGCACCACCACACTTGGGTAATTTTTTATTTTCATCTTTTTTTATTGTAGGGATGAGTTCTTGGCAAGTTGCTCGGGCTGGTCTCGAGACCGTGGGCTCAGGCAATCCTCTCACCTCTGCCTCCCAAAGTGCTGGGATGACAGGCATGTGCCACCACGCCTGGCTAATTTTTTTTTAACGTATTGTAGAGACAAGGTCTCACCAAGTTGCCCAGGTGGGCTCAGGCAGTCCTCTCGCCTACGCCTCCCAAAGTGCTGGGATGACAGGCGTGAGCCACCGCCCCTGGCTTCCCATTGTACAGAGAAGACGACGGAGACTCTTGAGCGCCAACGAGGCTGGCTCCAGGGCGGACAGCTCGCCGACCTCGGAGCTGGAAGTGGGTCTGGCAGGGACCTCGGCCAGCACACCACCTTGGCGCTGCCCCCCGGGACTCAGTAGCTGCGGAATCAGAGGTGGGTGAGCTCCTCCAGGGCTTGATGTGTCCTCTCGCCAGAGGAGCGGCCGGCTCCACCGCAGGCTCATTCTGACTGAACCAAGCAGCCACCTTCCCCGGACCGGCTTCTCCCATGGAGAGGCCGCAATGGTCACTGTGGTCTCCAAGCAGGCCCTGGGAGGGTGTAAGAGGCCCATGGTGCTGGGCGTCACCGCCGGGCGTCTAAAAGCCAGGGTTTTTCATCTATGCAAGGCCAAGAGAAAAGCCCGTGGTAGCCTGGTGGGTGGTGCGTGTGGCCCCAGCAACTCTGGAGGCTGGCACGGGAAGATGGCTGGATCCCTGAAGTTCCAGGCTTCGGTGAGCCAAGATCGCACCACGGCACTCCCTTCTGGGCGACAGAGCGAGATCCTGTCTCTCACATCAACAAAATCGAATAAAATAAAGTAACGCAGCCGGGCTCGGTGGCTCAGCCTGTAATCTTCTGCTTTGGGAGGCCGAGGTGCGTGGATGGCCTGAGCCCGCGGGTTCGAGACCCGCCTGGGCAACGTGGCGAGACCTCGTCTCTACAATAAATCAAAAAATTAGCCGGGCATGGTGGCGCATGCCTGTAATTCCGGCTTCTCGGAAGGCTGAGGTGGAAGGATCGCCGGAGCCCAGCAGGTTGAGGCTGTGGGGGCCGGGAGCGGCCACTGCACTCCAGTCTGGGCGACAGAGTGAGACTCTGACTCAAAAATAAATAAAAAATAAAGTAATACAGCACCAGGTCAGTTGCGCCCAGGACCTTGAACCGGGGACCGGTCCCTTGGAAGCCTCAGGCTGCTCCCCGGGGAAGTGAGGACGCACCTTCCCGACGACCAGCGTGGAATGAATGCTGAGGGGTGGGCCAAGTAGGGGCTGGGAGTTTGCTTCCTGGGTGGCTCCCCATTCCACAGACGGGAAAGAGAAGACGCCCATGGAGACACAGCCCAGAGGTCTGGGGTGTCCTCCAGCCCTTTTCCTCCGGGACACTCCATCCGGCTGTCAGGCTCCAAGGCCGCCTGTGTACACAGGTGTTCCCTGGGGCTGACCCTCTCCTGTGCTCGCCCCGGGGGGGGGGGGGCCGGGGC